>NC_064252.1:4593881-4900131 GCF_003254725.2 Canis lupus dingo | reverse complement strand
GATTAATTTTCTTGCCAGTGGAATAATTTCATCAATCAGCAACACTAGTTGTCCCATCAGGGGCTTTGCCAGTGTCCACTACCTGACCCATGCTTTAGAAAGGGGTATTGGAAAAGATTCCCTCATAGCATCTGTACAGAGTTTATGTTACATTCAGAGATTGCTAGCTTTCTTGTAGTATATTCTAGCTGGGGATTTTTTATTTCCATATACTTGTTTTTTGTTTGTTTTGTTTTTCTTTTTTAGCCAGAGTCCATCCTCTTCAGTATTCAATTATATTTTAAAATTTTTTATTTTATTTTATTTATTTATGATAGGCACACAGTGAGAGAGAGAGAGGCAGAGACATAGGCAGAGGGAGAAGCAGGCTCCATGCACCAGGAGCCCGACGTGGCATCTGATCCCGGGTCTCCAGGATCGCGCCCTGGGCCAAAGGCAGGCGCTAAACCGCTGCGCCACCCAGGGATCCCCTCAATTTTATTTTAATAGATAACAATTGTGGATGGAGTATTCTGTTTTGTATAGAATAACGGCAGAAATATTGATTAATTGGGCTATTCTATACATTCCCTTCTCTAATAAGCTAAAAAAGGCGAATATGATGAACATATGTATGTATGACATCTCACACATTCTAGATACTCAAAATAGCCTTTGTTTCAAAGTACAGGAAAGAAGAGAAAATACTGTCTTTGAGAGCATTACCCAATTCATGGCAAGAAAACCATTTCATAGCAGTAAAAGGAAGACACCAGGCCCATGTTCCTGGGTTTAGTTCTTGCTTATGCAAGCTACCAACTATTGGCAATTGACTTGATCTCTCTGTGCTAAAATGGAATAAAAGAAATACCTACCTTTTAAGATTGTTCTAAGAATTAAAATATTGGGATGCCTGGGTGGCTCAGCAGTTGAGCATCTGCCTTTGACTCAGGGTGTCATCCTGGAGTCCTGGGATTGAGTCCCACACTGGGCTCCCTGCAAGGAGCCTGCTTCTCCCTCTGCCTGTGTCTCTGCCTCTCTCTCTGTGTCTCTAATGAATAAATAAATAAAATCTTAAAAAAATTAAATATATTTATTCTCACAAAACCCTTAGGACAATGTCTGGCACATAGAACTCAATATATATTAGTTATGATTATTTAAAAAATAACATTGATGATTTAGGGGGAAGAGAGCAGTAGAGTAGGGGGACTGGAGGCTCATCTCATCCCCTGAATACAACTAGATAATTGTCAAATCCATCCTAAATAACCCAGAAATTGACCTGAATCCTGGCAGAACAAACCCCACAACTAAAGGTAGAGAAGAGCTCACTTCGAAGAAGGTAGGATGTGCAGAGATGCAATTTGAGTGAGAAACAGATCATAGCTGCTGAGGTAGAGAGGGAGCCAAGGTCATGGCAAAAGGTGAGAGAGACTAAAACACTGGGGAGTGCATGGGAAATGAATGCCCATAGCTTTTGTCTTAGAAAGCAAGAGTGGCCATACTTCATATGTGCTTGCAAACACTGAGGCATAAAGACTGGAGTTCTAAGGGTCAGGGAGCTTGGCTCAGAGAGAACCCAAAGGCATTGGGGCAGCTTTTGGAGAGAAGGCAGGACACAGTCCAGGGACATAAAGCCTGGAAACAGTGACCAGAAGAGCACCCGGGGCACACAGTGGGGAGGTTCCTTGCTCATCTCGTAGCCTGTTCCTGAGAGGTAGCACTCACAGAGAGACCTCTCTGGGAACAAAGGAACTGGCAGGTGCCATTTTTCTTCTCCCATCCCTCAATGTAAGCACAGGGCCACTTGTGGGAACCAGTGCAGTGCCAACACCTGGCATCTAACTTGCTTACACTAAGCCCTGCCCTCTGCCTCTTGCTCCACTGGAACTGCCCTTATCGCATGTCACACTTATCTCATTGTCAGTGTGTGGGCCCTCTGTCCCAGAAGAACCCAAGCTTCTGCTTACACCACATCTCCCAACATGATAGTTTTACAAAGCCTTGGTTCCAGCTGGTGGCAGTGGTGACAAGTCTCATTCCACAAGCAGATAAGAGCACACCTAGTTGAAATGTGCCACCCTTCAAACCAGAGATCGAACACTGCCCACAATAGGCAAAGAGAGCCTTTTGAAGATGACTGGCCTGAAGGATAAAGCAGCCAGGGCAAAACAGAGCACATGCAGCACATGTTGGAGACACTACCAGAAGCCCCAGGCCCTGAGGAACAGGGAACACTACAATGTGGGACACTACAGAGCTCCTTAGGCCATTATCCTCAAGAATAGGAGATGTAGTTGCCTTTTCTAACAGAGAAACAGGCACAGAAATATAGACAACATGAAAAGAAAGAGAAATTTATCTCCAGTGAAAGAACAAGAAAGGGCCACAGACAAAGATCTAAGTGAAACAGATATAGGTAACATTTCTGAAGGAATATTTAAAGCAATGATCCTAAGGATACTCCATGGATTTGATAAGAGAGTGGAAGACATCACTGAAACCCTTAACACAAAGATTTAAAAAAAAAAAAAAAAAAAAGAACCAATCATAGGTGAAGAGTGAAATAAATGGGGTTAGAAACATGCAGGTTGAAAGAATCAGAGGAACAAATTAATAACCTAGAAGACAGAAAAAAGTAATCAAGATGAATAAAAGAGAAAAAAGAAGTATGCAAATGAGAATAGACTTAGGGAACTCAGTGACCCCATCAAACGTAACAGTCACATTATAGGAGTTCCAGAAGCAGAGACAGAAGAGGGGACAGAAAATTTTTTGAAAAGATAATAGCTGAAAAGTTCCCTAATCTGGGGAAGAAAACAAATATCCAGATCCATGATTTATAAGAACCCACAATAAAATCAACTAAAGCAGATGCACACCAAGACATATTATAATTAAAATGACAAAATATAGTGATATTAATCTTTAAAAAAATCTTAAAAACAGCAAGACAAGACAGAGTGCCTAGGTGGCTCAGTTAAGTTGGGTGTCCAATTCTTGGTTTCACTGAGGTCATGATCGCTTGGGTCATGGAATCAAGCCCTGTGTCTGTCTCCATGCTCAGTGGGGTGTCTGTTTGAGGAGTCTCTCCCTCTGTCCCTCCCCTAACTCACTTTCATACTTTCTCTTTCTGAAATAAATCAATAAATCTTTAAAATAAATCAATAAATCTTTAAAATAAATCAATAAACCTTTAAAAAAGAAAGGAAAGAAAGAAGGAAGGAAGGAAGGAAGGAAGGAAGGAAGGAAGGAAGGAAGGAAGGAAGGAAGGAAGGAAAGAAGAAGGAAAGAGACAGTAATATAAAAGGGATATCCCACTAGGCTAGCAGGGGGTTTTCCAGCAGAAACTGAAGAGAGAGGCATGTTATATTCAAAGTGCTGATTGGGAAAAATCTATAGCCCAGAATATTCTATCCAGCAAGGCTATCATTCAGAATAGAAGGAGAGATAAAGAGTTTCTCAGACAAATAAAAACTTAAAGGAGTTCATGATCACTAAACCAGCCCTGCAATAAATATTTTATTCCACTCTTTGAGTGGAAAGACCAAAAGTGATAGTACGAAGGTAGGAAACACAAAAGTAGTAAAAATGAATATTTCTGTAAAATATTAATCAAGGAACTCACAAAAGAAGTAAAATATGACAATATATACCTAAAATGTGAGGAGGAGAGGAATAAAGATGGTTTCAAACCTAAACAACCATCAATTTAATATAGACTGCTATATGCAGAAAAGGTTATTTACAAACCTAATGATAACCACAAATCAAAAACCACTAATAAATATGCAAAACATAAAGAGAAAGAAATGCACATATATCACTAAAGAAAACCAGCAACCCATCAAAGAAAGAGAAGAAAGGATCAGAGAAATCTGCAGAAACAATCATGAAACAGGCAATAAAATGGCAAAAATGCCTATCTATCAATACTTACTTTGAACGTAATGGGCTAAATGCTCCAATCAAAAGACTTGCGGGCATAAAGGGAAAAAAATAAAAAAAAAAAAACAGGACTCATCTATATGCTGCTTACAAGAGACTTATTTTATACCTAAAGATAAAGAGACCTGCATACTGAAAGTGAGGGAATGGAGAAATATTTATCATGCAGTGGATGTCAAAGGAAAGCTGGAATACCAATACTTATAATAGACAAACTAGATTTTAAAACAAAGACTGTAATGACGGACAAAGAAGGACACTACATAATAATAAAGGGGAGAGTCCAATAAGAAGATATAAAATTGTAAATATTTATGCACCCAACATGGGAGCATTTAAATACATAAAACAGTAAATAACAAACACAAAGGAACTAATTGATAATAATACAATAATAGCAGGGGACTTTAACACCTCACTTATATCAACAGATCATCTAAACACCAAGGAAACAATGGCTTTGAATGACATACTGAACTAAATGGATTTAATAGATATATTTAGAACATTCCATCCTAAAACAGCAGAATACACATTCTTTTCAATTGCACAGAAACATTCTCCAGAATAGACCACAGGTTAACATGTTAGGTCATAAAACAAGCCTCAACAAATTAAATCAGATCAAAGTCCTACAAAGCATCTTTTTTTTGACCACAGGCTATGAAACTAGAAGTCAATATTAAAAAAATCTGGGAAGAACACAAATACATGGATGTTAAATAACATGATACTAAATGATGAATGGGTCAACCAGGAAATTGAAAAAGACGTTAAAAAGTACGTGGAAACAAATGGAAATGAAAACATAATAGTTAAAAACCTTTGGGATGCAGCAAAAACAGAGGGATGTTTATAGTAATACAGGCCTATCTCAAGGAGCAAGAAAAATCTTAAATAAACAATCTAATCTTATATCTAAAAGAGCTAGAGAACAAACAAAAACAAATGCAAAATCAGTAGAAGGAAGGAAATTATATAGAGCAGAAATTTGGGGCATCAGGGTGGCTCAGTCAGTTAAATGTCTGCCTTTAGCTCAGGTCATGATTCCAGGGTCTTGGGATCAAGCCCCATATTGGATCTGCTTCTTCCTCCCCCACTGCTTGCTCCCTCTCCCAAATAAATAAAATAAAAAAGAAAGATTAGACCAGAAATAAATCACATAGAGCCTAAAAAAGATAGATCAATGAAAGTAGAAGCTAGATCTTTAAAAAAAAATCAATAAAATTGATAAACCTTGAGCCAGGGTTATCAAGAAAAAAAAGAGAAAGGACCCAAATAAAGAAAATTGCAAAGTAGAGAGAGAAATAACAGTCAACACCACAGAAATACAATTAATTATAAGAGAATATTATGAAAACTATATGCCAACAAACTGGACAACCTAGAAGAAATTCTACATAAATTCCTAGAAACATAATCCATCAAAACTGAAATAGAAAGAAATAGGAAATTTGAACAGATCAATAACCAGCAAAGTAATTGACTCACTAATCAAAAACTTCCAACAACAACAACAACAACAAAAAACTTTCAACAAACAGAAGTCCAGGACCAGATGCCTTCACAGGTAAATTCTACCAAACTCTTAAAGAAGAGTTAATACCTATTTTTCTGAAACTATTCCAAAAACTAGAGAAGAAGGAAAACTTCCAAATTCATTCTATGAAGTCAGCATTACTGACACCAAAACCAGATAAAGAAACCACTAAAAAAGGGAACTACTGGTCAATATCCCTGATGAACATAGATTCAGAAATCATCAACAAAATATTAGCAAACTGAATCTAACAATATAATAAAAAAATTACTCATTATGATCAAGTGGAATATATTCCTATGTTACAAGAGTGGTTTAATATTTGGAAATCAATCAATGTGATACATCACATCAACAAGAGAAAGGGGTGGCGCCTGGGTGGCTCAGTCAGATAAGCATTTGCCTTCACCTCAGGTCATGCTTCCAGGGTACCAATGAAGACATCCAGATAGCCAAGACATATGAAAGGATGTTCAACAGCACTCATCATCATCATGGAAATGCATATCAAACCTCACACTTGTCGGTATGGCTAAAACACAAGAAACAGCAGGTGCTGGCAAGGATGTGGAAAGGGGAATCCTCTTGCACTATTGGTGGGAATGCAAATTAATGCAGCCACGCGGGAAACAGTATGAAGGTTCCTCAAAATAGAACTACCCTACAAACTAACAATTGCACTACTGGGTATTCCCCCAAAGAATACAAAAACATTGATTCGAAGGGATACCTGCAGCCCTATTTTTATAGCAGCATTATTTACAATATCTAAGATAAGGAAGCAGCTTAAGTGTCCATTGATTGATGATTGGATAAAGAAGAGGTATATATTTACAATGGAATATTATTCAGCCATAAAAAGAATGAAATCTTGCCATTTGCAAGGACATGGACAGAGCTAGAGAGTATAACAGAAAGCAAACAAAGTTGGTCAAAAAGACAAATACTGTATGATTTCAGTCATATGAGAAATATAAGAAACAAGACAAAGGAGTAAAGGGAGAGAGAGAGACAGAGAGAGAGAGAGAAACACCAAGACACAAGACTCTTAACTAGAGAACAAACTGATGGGTATCAGAGGAAAGGTGGTGGTGGGAGGGGGGCCCGGATGGGTTAAATAGGTGATGATGATTAAGGAGCACGCTTGTGATGAGCACCAGGTAATATATGGAGTTGTCAAATCACTATATTGTACACTTGAAACTAATATTACACTGTATGTTAACCAACTGGAATTAAGATAAAAAACTTGAAAAAAAAAAAAGGGTACCTGGGTGCCTCAGTGGTTGGGCATCTGCCTTTGGCTCAGGGCCTGATTCTGGAGTCCTGGGATCGAGTCCTGCATCCAGCTCCCTGCAGGGAAACTGCTTCTCCCTCTGCCTGTGTCTCTGCCTCTCTCTGTTTCTCTCATGTATAAATAAATAAAATCTTAAAAAAACTTTTCAAAAAAGTGACATGGATGTTTATATGTCTGACTTAATCATCATTTTGAGCACATCAAATCAGAGCATACACCTAGATCAATAAATGATATGAATGGGACAGCTATGTGTTATATAAATGTGGCACAGGGTCCTTACTACCATCAGAGAGTAGATCTCACAGAGAATAAACATATGGCCATCTAGGATTATAAACAGTACTCTACAAAACTGAATTAATTTAGGTAGATAGCTATAGGGAGGGAGGAGGGAGGGATAGATAGATATGGCTTAGCTTTATTTTACTTCTTTGTTACTTAAAAAATTCTGAGATAGTTTCAGAAAGAAAGTCTATGTACTCTCCACAAATTGCTCAAGCAGGAGGTTGGGCAAAAAATGTACAACGATGTAGAACATTATACCAAGTATATATATATAAAAAAATACTTTCCATGATAACCCATTTGTTCCTGATCTGTGCGCTTTAGAAAAACATTAAATCCCCCAAATAACTTTTGCTTATTAACATTCAGATGGAAAAAATAAATTAAAATAAAATAAAATAAAATAAAATAAAATAAAATAAAATTCAGATGGTTATTTTCCTACTCTAGTACCTAAGCTTATGGTAAAGGAAACGCCTTACCACAATAATTTGCATAATGTGTTGGCAATGGACTTAATATTTTTGTAGGTTAACCTCCCCACCCTTCATATGTTGAAACCCTAATTCCAAAGTGATGATTATGACAGTGGGGGCCACTGAGAGGTATTTCGGTCATAAAAGTGGAGCTCTGAGGAACAGGATTAGTGCCTTTACAAGAAGAGGCTTCAGAGCTAGCTCACTCTCCTTTGTCATGTGAGTGAGTATACAACAAGAGGTGGATAGTCTACAACCCAGAGCTAGGTTCTCACCAGAACAGATGTAGAGCTGGCATTCCTGACCTCTGACTTGCAGCATCTAAAACTATGAGAAATACATTTCTCACCACTCTATGGTACCCTTCCAGTAGCAGCCTGAGCTAAGACAGTATTTATTTGCATCTTTTTTTTTTTTTTTTTTTTTTTATGATAGGCACACAGTGAGAGAGAGAGGCAGAGACACAGGCAGAGGGAGAAGCAGGCTCCATGCACCGGGAGCCCGACGTGGGATTCGATCCTGGGTCTCCAGGATCGCGCCCTGGGCCAAAGGCAGGCGCTAAACCGCTGCGCCACCCAGGGATCCCTATTTATTTGCATCTTAAGTAATTCATAATTTTAAAGCATTTTGCCTAGCACGTTAACAACACTTAAAAGATTTTAAGTTTCTTTTGAGAGACATCATTGAAGAGCATCTCCTTTACTTCCATCCTATAAAAAATGGTTAAAATTGTGGCACTGATTTCATATGTACTACATCACTTCTTTCTGCTTTATGTGCACAATGAGACTAAAAAGTAGAAATGCGAAAGAAAAGGGAAAAAAAAACTTAAAATAAACTTTAAAACCTGTCTTAATTTAAGAGCATATTTTAAATTACACAATTCTCTAAACTACTAATGAAAATGATAGTCATTATAGTCTATCAAGTTATGTAACAAAAGCAAGTCAAAATGCAAAGAAAATAATGTATTTAGAGTTGTAAAAATAGAAAGGGGGCTCAGCTTTAAAAAGAAGCTTTTGATTTCTTTCTGGATGTAACATACAGAACAAAAGTGCATGCATTTAGTTAATACATCCCATTTTAGACAAGAATAATTGCATTTTAATTACAGCATTTAAAACAAGATCACATTTAAGAGACTCAGGTTCCCCAAGTAAAGGTTTTAGCAAATGTCTCAGTTTAGAAATGGGTAAATGGTGGTTATTTCTAGGGAGAAGGAAGATCCCAGAAGCCAGTTTTGAAACAAATACAAAATAATATGGGAATAGATCTTGAAATATATTTTGTGGTTCAAATTTCATGTAGCCATAAATTTGAGATCAAGTGTTATAAATACATGAAGATATCCATGCAAGTCCAAAATATCTCCGTGATTATTGTACTTTTTGGCCATAACATCAAAAGGCACTATCTACTGTTAGTGATTAAGTATATCCATCTGTAGGAAAGGCCCAGGGAGGCCAGAACCAGGTAATCTGAACCTCGGGGGCCTGGAAAATAAGAAAAACTGATGAAAAAGTCTTTTTTTTTAAAATTTCATTATTTATTCATGAGAGACACAGAGAGACAGAGAGAGAGAGAGGCAGAGACAGGCAGAGGGAGAAGCAGGCTCCATGCAGGGAGCCTGATGCGGGACTTGATCCCGGAACCCCAGGATCACGCCCTGAGCGGAAGGCAGACGCTCAACCAGTGAGCCACCCAGGTGCCCCTGATGAAAAATTGTTATGGGAGAAAAGCCTCCAGGGAGAAGAGATATACATGGTACCTGGTAACATGAGGAAAAACCTATCAGTTCTACATGTTTGCCTACGCAGACTCCAGAAGGACACTGAATGAACCAGACTTTAAGAGAGTCCTTTGCATTAAATTTGATCCTGGCTATTCTGCAAAGAGTAGCCTCCTTTTGAATAATAATAATAATAATAATAATAATAATAATAATAATAATAACATAGCAGCCAAAACTCAAATGGAGATTTTAATGTGTCAGGCAATACTCTACAGGATCTTTAGCTAATCCTCACAGCCACCTTAGGAAGTGGGGATTTTTACTGTTTTAATTTTATATATGAGGAAAATATAGCATGAAAGTTAATCTGCCCATGGACATACAGCTAATCCACAGCAAGAGCAGAATATGAATGAAAAATCATAATCACAATGACTGTTTTGCAGTCTTCTAAGAGGCCTATTTTTTTGTTTTTTGTTTTTTGTTTTTTGTTTTTTGTTTTTTTTTTTTTTTTATTTATGATAGTCACACAGGGAGAGAGAGAGAGAGAGAGAGAGGCAGAGACACAGGCAGAGGGAGAAGCAGGCTCCATGCACCGGGAGCCTGATGTGGGATTCGATCCCGGGTCTCCAGGATCGCGCCCTGGGCCAAAGGCAGGCGCCAAACCGCTGCGCCACCCAGGGATCCCTAAGAGGCCTATTTTTTAAACATTTTATTTATGAGAGAGAGCTCACATAAGCAGCAGGAGATGGAGGCAGAGGGTGAGGGAGAGGGAGAAGCAGACTCTCTGCTGAGTAGTGAGCCCCATTCAGGGCTCAATCCCAGAACTTTGGGATCATGACCTGAGCCCCAGAGCCAAAGGCAGATGATTAAGCAATTGAGCCACTCAGGAACCCCCTAAGAGGCCTATTGTAACAAACTGCTTGGATTTGTACTGGAAAAGGATGCATCTAAGCTTATAAAAAATCAGAAGAACAGGAAGCTCTTGAAAGAGATTGACTTTTGCTTATCAGTGAGCAAAAAACCCTAAAGTCACTGAAATGGAAACAGTGAAGTTGCGACCAGTATTTCTGGACTCTTCAGTTTTGAATGCAGCTTTCATGATGTTGGTTTGCAGCACCCTATCTACTGAAAAACAAGAAGGAGTATGTTTGGGGGTGGGGGGAGAAAACAAGAAAAGGAAAAGCAAAGAAACAGATAAGAGCAAAATATCCACAAATGCTAAGTTACGCATATTCTTTTAAACACAAATTCAGTTAAATTTATGCTTATTTTCTGCTTGCACGCCACACAAAGACAGCTGTGCTATCTTTTATTATATTTGGCATATATTTGAGATGGGGTGACATATACAGATGGCATGACATACAACATGGAATCCATACTATGCATATAATCAATTTTGGGGCCACATGGAGCACCTCAAAGGGACTAGAGCAGAGCTTCTCCACCTTGGCACTACCCAAAGATAGGGTAATTCTTTGTTATGGGGGCTATACTGTGAATCATAGGGTTTTTTAAATAAGTTTATTTATTAACTTTTAAATAATCTCTATATCCAACACGGGTTTTGAACTTCATGACCCAAGATCAAGAGTCACATGCTCTTCCAACTAAGCCAGCCAAGCATGGCAATCATAGGATCTTTAACAGCATCCATAGATGTCAGTAGCACTCCCCTGATCATAATAAACTGCCTCCAGAAATTGCCAAATTTCCCATAGGGCAAAATTTCCCCAGTTGCAAACCACTGTGCTAGAGCATCTATAAACACAGACTCAAACCACAGTGCTTCTTATTTAGGCAACTGCATACCTACATGATCCAAAGTGAACAGCAGTGATTATTTAATAAAGTTTATAAGTTTTCTCTTGGAGAAATACATAAGGACAGCAACAGTGTGTGTGTGTGTGTGTGTGTTTCAAGGCAAAGAAAGTAAGTTAGTGAAGAACTGAAAATTTATAGGGTCATGGGAGGGAAAGAATTTTCTAGCAAACAGCAAATATCCCACCAATGCAACCTGCCAAGTACATGATTATCTCTTATTAACTTCTCACTTCATGATTAAAATTATGTATTTTTTTTACTAAAATACCCTAAAATACCCTCAGACCATCCTATCCGAAGATGTATCTTATTTCAGGTGATGTTAACATTAATGACCTGGTTAACATAGTGTCTTCGGGGCTTCTCCAGTGTAAAGTTACTATTTTTCTCTTTGGAATTAGTAAAATTCTTGTGGAAAAATACTAAGAAATATAATATCGTTTCTTATACTTTAATCCACCAATTTATCATCCATTGTTGATTCTCGCCTGGGGCAACTAGTTTGTGCTATTTGCCTAATGGTGATTTGGGAATTCAGTGTTAAGAGAGAGCTATGTCCTTTTTCCCACATTTATTCATTCACTCAATCTTTTTTTTTTTTTTTTATATTATTGGAATTCATGGATACTCTTTAGTCAGTGGCTTAAAATTCATTACTCTCATTTATTCTGTCTTTTGCATATGAAAATCATGTAAAGCTTAAAAACTGAAAGAAGTCAGCTAAGGTAAACAGATTTTGGGTGCTAGGATGAGGTAGGAGGAAGAGGGTTTTATAAGAGAACTTAAGTGGTTTTTCAATCTGTCACAATAAAAGCATTTGTCTGCTTCTGTTGTGAAGGTTATTGGATAGACTTAGAGGGGCTGACTGTCTGGGTCATACATATGGAGAGCCTAAGAAGGGGGTTCAGATGTCTGGTAAGCAAAACCCAATAAAACCATGGTCATTTGGGGAAAATATCTGTATCCTAAAAAGCATTGACTTAAAAATTTTCTCTAAAAGATTTTGGTGAGGAAGTTTTCTTCTCAGTTTGCCTTAATGTAATTTTCTTCATTATATGGAAACCTAAAATTTCCTTCCTTAAAATGTGCAGTGTAGGACAATTGCTAAGAACATGGGCTAGCACAGGTAACTACAGTTGGAATCTACATTCTACCTATGAATTGTGTAAAGCTTTTGCAAGTCCTTAACTCCCCCTACACCTCTGGTTTCTTAAGTTTCCTTTGCTTTAATAAAGGGAGACAAAAGTGGTACCTATCTTCTGTGGATGTTACCAGGACTGGAGGCAATAAGTAAATGTAAAATGCTTGGTGACGTTCTTGGAATATACTAAGACATTTAGAAATGATGTGCGTGACTTATTTTAGGAACATTTCATTTAAAGGCAAAGCCAATTAAAAATTATTAGAAACAGGCAGAAGGCATTTTGCTTTTCTTTGAATTAAATTTGAATGATCTTAGGTTAGGCACCTTTTAGTTTTGGCTCAGGTCATGATCTCAGGATCACGAGATCAAGCCCTAAATTAGGCTCCAAGCTCAGAGCAGGGTCTGCTTGAGATTCTCTCGCCCTCCCCTTCCCCTCTGCTCATGCTCTCTAAAATAAATAGATAAAATCTTTAATTTTGGTGACCTTAAAATACTTGAATCTATTTTCTGTAAGAAATCACCACTATCAATATCTATATACAACAGAATATTACTCAACCATCAAAAAGAAGGAAATCTTGCCATTGGCAATGATGTAGATGGAGCTAGGGTGTATTATGCTAAGCAAAATAAGTCAGAGAAAGAAAAATACCATGTGATCTCACTTATATATGGAATTTAAGAAACGAAACAGATAAACATATGGGAAGAGGGAAAAAAGAAAAGAAGAGAGAGGGAGGGAAATAAACTGTAAGAGACTCTTAACTGTAGAGAAAAAAACTGAGGGTTGATGCAGGGAGGTGGGGGGGAGATGGACTAGACGGGTGATGGGCATTAAAGAGGACCCTTGATATGATGAGCACTGGGTGTTGTATGTTAGTGATGAATCACTGAATTCTAGTCCAGAAACCACTATTGCACTGTATGTTAACCAACTAGAATTTAAATATTTTTTTAAAAGAAGTTCAAAAGTAAGAAAAATTACACAATATAAAAACATAAGAAAAAAATCATGGAAAATATTAGAATCAAAGTCAGGACAGAGGTTGCCTCTGGAGGGAGGCAGTCAAAAAAAAAGGGGGGCGGGGATTACTACTATCATCTTATAAAAATTACCTAAAGTCCAAGCCCTTAATCACTGTAAATAGGTTTTTGTACCATCCTCTTATTTCTTTTCTTTGTACTTTTTCCTTCTTCCTACTTGTCTAAATTATGCTTTCTAGTATCTGCTGTTGCACTGATGTGAGCTCAAAGGGTTTTTACAGTTCACTGATTCTTCATACGACTATGGCTAAACAAATCAAACCATACTTTGAGGTTTTATTTTACTGTTAGTCTCAATGACTATGGTTTTCATTTCTATAATTTCTATTTGATTCTTTTTGGAATCTGCCTGAATTTTTCTATCTCCTTTGAAGATAATGAGTTACTTATTTTGATGTCCCTTTCATGTTTTTTTTTTCTACATTTTGAGGTACAAGTTACCCATTTTTTCCATCCTCCACTGTCTGGGACAGTTCATTTTTTGTCATGTTTAGGTCTTGGAGTTGGAATTTGTTTATCCTCAGTAGGGACCACTTTCTATGGGGTCAATGTGTGCTCTGGACTGCAGGATGCCCCCCTAGAGGACCATTCTGCATTCACCACTGTCAGGCCCCTATGGATCTGGATCAGTGTTTATACTGTTTTCTTGGCTGGTGTCCCTCACTACTTTGGTCATATGAATTTGGACCCTATAGTAAGGTGCTAGCATGAGGTACCAATTTTTAAAGGTGGAAGTTTTCACCTAAAGTCATAAAAGATGGAAAACATTTTTACTCTTTTCTAAAATAGTGAATCAAGGTACTTTTTTTTTTTCAAGTCCTCATTCTTCATTGCTTTTGTGTTTATGCAGATAATAAAGCTCTATCTCACCTAAATATTTATAACCGAAAGCCCTGACTTCTCTCTCTCTCTCTCTCTCAGGTTTCTGTGACACTGTAAGATAATGAAGTACTGGCTATTAATCTCTCATTTCTAACAGAAGGGTATCTGCTTTCTTGGTATCAAACTCAGTTATGTACACACACTTGAAAACATTTCTTATTTTATCCAACATTTGTATGTGTTTAAAAAACATAAAGCAATTTTTTTAAAAAACACATCAGCTCACTTCATCATAAGAGCTGGAATTCTATAGCCAGTTTCTAAGATTGGCTATACTAAGCCTAATTTATTTAAGAGTTATGGAAACTGAATTTCCAGTGATAATTTAAGTACTTGTTTAACCTACCTGTTGTTATATCTTGAAGAAGACTTTGAATCTAGGACTCAGGAAACGAACCTGATAGTGACTGAAGAACTCCATGAAAAAGGACACTTTGTCCTTCTGAAAATGTGGACTCTTATTCCTGTGATCATCACCAATTTCAGAAGTCAGTATAGTTAATGTTAAAATGTGACTATTAAAATGGTCTTCTCTCTATCCTGACTCTGAATATAATTAATGATTATAAGGGAATATAAAGCTTCTGCGATTACAATTCTACTCTCTTGCCTATTTGTCAATAAATTACTTCATTATTTTGTTAATGCATTCATTCATGGTCAATCATTTTAAGGCAAGATTTTAAAATAATAGACAGTATTATGCAGTGTTTAAAAGCTCTTATATGAATTCATTAATATTAAAGGCACAATTATCTCCCTAAAACTGGGTAAAATTTCATGGGACAGGTGTCTTAATTAAATGTTAAGATCTAATTTTAATTTTTAAAATATCTACTAATTTATGTTATTCAATTTCTATAGCAATTAAATTGTTTTGAGCACTCACTGCTGTGAGCCTTGATAAAACTAGATTCCAATCACATACGCTTGAGCTGCTTAAAGGGAAGCTTTTTCAGATGCCATTTGATTTTATATGTCAGAGGTTCACTGTTCCTATCATGCCATTCCCCATTTATAAAATTACAGATCAACATTCTTCCTTCTGCACACTGTTACATCATTTTCATTCACCAATAAAAAAGTATAAACTTTTTTACCAACCATGGAGACAAGCAGAATATATAGTAGAAAAATACTTTTCATACATAATAGGTATTCCTAGATTTCCTATTGTGTCCCCAAACAATAAGTCTAGAAGTGAAACCATCCTTTAAATCATATTATCTTGACTTGCCTCAAGTCTTTTCTCTCATAGTTCTACAATGCATTTTGAAAAATTTGTTTCAGTCACCCAAAGTTCAACAAATTTTGGATCTGTGAGCCCTATGTCCATCATAATCTTCTAAACTCTGAAAAATGACAAAAATATGTTTATTCTTTAGCCCAACATTGCTTTAGGTCCAGAGTTTATTTGATTACTATATATTACTTTAGCCCTGGTGCGGTATACAATGTTCTTTCTTTGGTTTTTTAAAATTAGTACAGATAACTGCCCTCTGCTAACCTTTTTCCCCCTGCTGTAGCATCAGAAGCTGGTTTGATGGATATTCAAGCAAATAGCTCCTTATAGTGCTATAAGGACACATTTCTAAAGATAAAATACTTCACACTGTGAACATACTAGCTAGTATCCTTTCTGGCTATAAAATCCTATGATATTCCAACCACAGATAGGTATCATAGCACAGCTGTTTGTAAACAAAGATACAGTAGCACTTCCATTCCACGTTATTTCCTTTATAAATTTCATCTCATTTCCTTAATATAGTAGATATAATATTATAGGGAAATAACATAATATAAATTAATTACCATAAGGACAGATGGTAATTAAATTATATTTTATTATTCTATATATCATGCAGGAATATGTTTGTCAGCTCATGTAGGGGATGAGTAACTGCTTGTTTCCTTTGTATAGTATCTGCTGTTTTATGGTAAAAATCCTAAGAGCAGAAACTGTGTTATTTAAAAGTGTAATGTCACAGCCTGGTTTAGTGCCTTTTAGGCTTTCTATAATGAAGGAGTGATTTTAGCATTAGAATATCAGTAACATTATCACTTGCTATGCTACTAACTTTTAATAACCATCCCAAAGCTTTTGGAAGAAAATGAGAATCCAGACTTAAATATTCTCCTTGGCTAGCATTCTCTCATCACACCCTGCCCATTAAACATATAAATACATGAATAAACAAACAACTAGCGTACTAATTAACTGTTGATATCCCTAAATAACCCAATTACTAACTTCTGATACAGAACCATCTCTTCAAGAGTTGCCATGCTGTATTATCTACAGGGAGTATCTTTGATAGTTATAAAACTTAAAGGTTAGTCTATTACCAGTTAAAGAATTAAATGACCTGTAACTCTCAGACAACTTCAAGCCACCTGAAGTGATAGGAGAGCAGAGCCAGAAGGCCACAGAGCAAAAGTGAAATTCCAACCAAGATAACATTTTATTTCACTGATGATGACAGAGACTTTTTTTTCAAAGTGATAGGCATATAGCAGTGTGGCTCAAACCTTTTTCGTTATTGCCCCCCCAAGGAATATTTTATTACATATTTATTTTTTTCCCATGAAAAATTATCTAATTATCTTTTCCCATGAAATTTTAATGCCAATAGATGTTGTGTGGGCATGGGAATATGTTTGCGTGTGTGTGTACTATACACATAGTTGTGCCTTTTCACATCACAATCCTTTTTATTTTTCCTTTTGGGATGAAAGCATTAAACTTGAGAATGGCTGGCATATAGTAACATTCCAAAGTGCTGGCTTTTGGCTGTGTCAAAATGTTGAAGGTATCATTCTAAGAATGATGAAAACCATGGGAGGTGGGCAAGAGTGTCTCTGAAAATGTATATGTAAGGATATAAGGATGAATGTAAGGATGTGTGCATATAGGTATATGTCTATACATGGCATTATAATGTCTCTTAGTGAAATATTCTTTGAGTGAGATCGACAGGGTTCTAAAAGTTGGAGGACTCAACATTTGGGGGAATGGTTTTACTATGTTTGTATTAGCTAGATCTTTGTAGCCATATTCTCTCAAGTAAACTCACTATC
The DNA here is from genome assembly GCF_003254725.2 of Canis lupus dingo. Lineage (NCBI taxonomy): Eukaryota > Metazoa > Chordata > Mammalia > Carnivora > Canidae > Canis > Canis lupus. The sequence goes on along the minus strand of NC_064252.1, from coordinate 4,882,890 downwards.
AGAGTTGAAAATGACAGGATTTACACAGACTTAATTTACTTCTCATTAAAATTATTGCTTCAAAAAAATTATTGCTTCAATGGAGAAAATATAGGACTCCCTCAAAGGAAAACCTAAGTAGACACTGATTGATTTAATCAAGTGAATAGTTACCCTTCAAATAATGGGAAAATTGAAATCATATGGGACCTAATATAATGCAAGGCAAAGACTAAAGCATGACACCTGTGACAAATATGCCAATACACACAATCTGAAGCTAGTAATCATGATAGATCAGATAAACCTAAACTAAGAAATGTTCTACAAAATTACATATGCAATATGCAAACATTTCAAGATCACATTTCAAGATCACAGACTGATCACCTTCAGTCAAGGAATGACTGAAGAAGTGTTCCAGAGTATAATAAACACAACAAATATGCATGGACTGAGATTAGCTAATGTTTCTATGAACAACATTAGCTGGCAACACTTGAATAAGATCTGTGGATTAGACAGCAATAATTTTCTGATATTCTTGGTTTATTGCCTTTATATAGAATAGTATCTCTTTTTATAGAATTGACACACTGAAATGTTGAGTGGTGATGGTCCAACATGTCAGCAATCTCCTCTTAATTGTCTTGGGAAGAAAGGCTATCTGTACTAATTTTGCAACATTTTTGTAGCTTGAAATCATTCCAAGATAAAAATTATCTTTCTTTTTATAAAAATACATAATTTTTACAAATGTGATTTTAGGAAATTAATAGCATAAAACTTTTACTTTTAGAGATTCTTGGGGACTGATATCCAGTTCTATTTGTCACTAATCATATGCGTAAGATGGTCTGTAACTTTTAAACCTGCTAAACCTCCTATTTTAGGAGTCTTGACTTACATTAAATCTGTGCTAAAGCTATGACAACTTTACTCCCATTTCAAGATCTTCCTAGGTCCAAACTGAGTATGAATTGTTTATGGGAACTGAAGAACACTTTGGAAAAAGTATAATTACTCTGTTGCCAATTAGAGTTTCTGTCCTAATAAATTTGGCTTAAGTTTCCTGCACCCATTTCCTTTCTTAGAGAACTGCCAAGTTTTCAGTACTTCTACAAATGAAATGTTAATATTCCAACTTATCTCTCTAACATACTATAATCTTTTATTTTTATTTTTTAAAGATTTTTAATTTATTTATTCATGAGAGACACAGAGAGAGAGTCAGAGACAAAAGCAGAGAGGGAGAAGCAGCTCCCTATAGGGAGCCTGATGCAGGACTAGATCCCAGGATCTGGGAGATCACAACCTGAGCCAAAGGCAGATGCTCAACCACTGAGCCACCCAGGTGCCCCAACGTACTATAGTCTTTTAACCTCATTCTCTGTCCCAGTTAAATATCTGCTCCTGGACCGCACTTTGGTCTCTAACTGCTGTTAGACTTCGCTGATGCCAAGTATCTAAACCTTAGAACCTTTCAGGGAAATAACTTTGGACAGAACTTAATGCTTTTTCATCATGCGAACATTTCTTATATTCAAGACATATATCTATTTCTTATATTCAAGACAATCTGGAATACCAGAAACATTGTCATGATCTTCAGAGACTATGATTTTGTTTGTTTTGCATTTTCTCTTAGCAACTTCAGCTGAGAATGTGAAACTACTCTAGTGTACTTTTTTTCCTTTTTTAAAGTTTTTGTTTTAATTCAGTTACTTAACATTCAGGATAATATTAACTTCAGGTGTACAATATAGTGACTCAATACATCCATACAACACCCAGTGCTTATTACTAGTACTCTCATTAATCCCTATCACCTATTTCTCCCATCCCCCATCCAATGTCCCTTTGGTAGCCATCAGTTTGTTCTCTACAGTTAAGAGTCTCTTCCTAAGTTTGTCTCCGTCTCTCTTTTCCCCTATGATCATTTGTTTTGCTTCTTAAATCCTCTAGCGTATTTCTTAATCAAAAGGTAAATCTAGTTGAAACCATGGCTCTTCATTTTCACCTGTTATCATTAAAGTTTAGTATGTACAGGTAGATTGTAGCCATTCATAGAACAAAGTTGTTTCCTGTATTTTGGTTTCTAGCAGATTAGTTTTAATGGAAGAAAAAGTAGATCTCCAGATCAAAAATAGATCTTGGGGGATCGCTGGGTGGTTCAGTAGCTTAGTGCCTGCCTTTTGCCCAGGGCATGATCCTGGAGTCCTGGGATCGAGTCCCACATTAGGCTCCCCACATGGAGCCTGCTTTCTCTCTCTCTCTCTCTCTCTCTCTCTCTCTCTCTCTCTCATGAATAAATAAATAAAATCTTTTAAAAAAATAGATCTTGATCACTTTTCCTACAGAAAAGCACCTATTAGTATACACAAGGGACTATGATAAATATTTATGGACTATAATGCATGCCCTTTTGGGGAAAAATAGGTTGAATAAATAAAATCAGAATGACTTAAAAATTCTGTATTGTTTTGCAACATACCAAAGTCTCTGACTCAATGTCTATCTAGTTAAAGACAGCTATAGATAATTTTGCCAAGAAAGTGAATAATTAATTATATTACCTTGTTCATTAGAGGATGTACCTTATGCCTTCAGGTATGGCTCAGGTGTGTGTTTTTTTCCTGCTCAACTATTTAATGATCATATGCTTACTGAAATATTATTCACATAGTAATTCACTGGATAGTTACTAAATACCAAGCCCTTTACAAGGTGGTGAGTATGAAGAAATAAATAACTTGCATTCTCAGAACTCACAACATGACAGGGAGGTGGATCCCTATATAATTTTACAAAGAAAAGATCTATGAACAGTATTTTTAAAAAGGGGGGACTAATATTTATTAAGGGCTTAATTCTTCAAATAAGACTTAATTCTTTACATAAACCTTTTCACTTTATTTCCATAAGCACCCGTTAAACAGGAATTCATTTATTTGTTCATCAAATAAAAATATGAACCTTTACTATCTGTTAAGTAATATTCTAGACTCGAGAGATAAAGCTGTTAGCAAAGTAGACAGAACACCTTTCCTTGTGGAGTTAACATCTCTTTGGGGAAGGAAAAACAAAAATAAGCAAAATAAGTAAGCAAACTATATACGAATGTAATGATAAGAGCTATGAAGAAAAGAAAGATGGTAAAAGTGATACAGAGCATTGGCAGGTTATAGTTCTGGCTGGATGAGAAGAGATTTTTTGTTATGTAATATTTAATAGTTTATTAGATTATTATTACTAAATATAGAAGCCAAGGTCAGAAAGGGTAATTTAATTTGCTGAAAGTCACACAAGATCTAGAAGAGCCCAGATTTAAAGAGAGTTCTTGAGATTTCCTTTTATTGCCAATAGAGCTTATGACCTACCAAGAGTGTATTCTTGCCACCATAGCAATTTTACAGTTTCTTAAAACAAACAAAAAGCAATAATTTTCTTCTCCTGTTATATATGGTTTCATCAATTAGATTGAAAGAGGAATAACTTTTTGAACTGACTTCCCTAACAGTAGTGGAAAATCTAGAGATCTTGGATAACCCTGGAGTGAGAGCTCATATACTGTTTCTGGAGTACAGCACTCAGTTACGTGACTGATGTTAGGGTGACTTTTGGAAGTCTTAAGTGTAGCCCTGTGCTTCTGACATTTTGTTACTGCCTGCCTTTTCTAAGTACAGTAGAGCACATTGTAAGGCATTTCAAGCTTTCTACCTCCCTGTGAGTCAAAACACATCTGGCAGCAAGACCAATAAATTTGGCAGTCAGCCAGCAAGTCTGACAGCAAATCCCTTTTGAGAGTCAGCCTGGTGAAACACGAATAAAGGAAGTTCACCATTATGCCGATTTACCTGGCAACCTGCATCACCTTTATGTCCACTTCTTCAACCCTCCATATCGTTTCTTTATAAATAGGACAATGATTTCAAGTGGCTCAGGATTTTTCTAGCAGTTCTTATTCAACCCTAAAGGATTAGCTTTTTACTCTGACCAAAGCTAGTTGCCAGGTCACCATTTAAGCCCCTCAAAGACATCCCAGTTGATTATAACTGCTGTTTTCTTTGTTATCAAAGGATTTGTACTTTCTTTTTGGCCGCGAAACTATCCAGATTGAATAAGATCTGTTGGCCTAGGACCAGTCCTGTCAATTTTTCAAGTACCACCCAGTGCCACATTGTTTTGAGTTAGTTAATGCTATAAAACTCTTCCAGGAACCATCTGAAAAACGGTTACATGGAATACCATGCAAAAAAGAAAGTGTACCCCCTCTTGTTTTCAGAAACATTGCTTGAGAACATCTCTAGTGTTTGAAATCAAACTGGAAGCACTCTAAATGGGGTTATAATGACAAAGAAATCCCTACTATCCCATTCCATCTTAACCTTTATTCCCTGGGAGAGCTTATGCTCTCTGGAATTTACTAAAGAACTATCATTGTCTGGCATGACTGCTAAACTTTCTCAAGAGAAGTTTGTTGCATCTATGTTTTATGTATTCTTACATCTTTCCAGTATTAATATACTACTACTACTAATATATTTCAAGTCAAATTTTATAAACCATTTTATTAGCTTGGAAATACAATTTTATAATATGACAGATTACATAGCAATATAAGCTTGTCATTTTAGATGAGAAGCCATTAAAAATACCTCAACTTTTAGAGTTTTAGTCAGTTTTACTACCTGCTATGTCAAACCTCTCAAATTTCTAAATTTCCATAATGATTATAGTTCAATGAATACTTTAATGTCCCATGTTATGCTCTGAATCCCATAGCAGTTGAATGAGTAGGTGAGAGGCAATAAATATGTGCCCTGAATTCATTTAAATACTTGCTCTTGATGTCTTTATTTACTCACTTACTGACAACTTTCTGAACCTAAAGGAAACTCTTGAAACTGTTACCATACAATCAGAGGATATGACAAATCCATGTTTGTCTCTCCCTTATCACTTTTAATAATATCAGACTCTCTCTATTTCATGAAATTTTAGAATATCAAAGCTAGAAGTTTCCTACAGGTATTATTTAGTATATTTACCTATTTTTACCCATGGGAAGACAGAGGTAGGAGAAGTAACTTGTTCAGTGTTACATAGGTAAAATATAGTAGATATTGAACTGTATGGTAAGCAGTATTCTAAGATGATTTCCAAGACTGCCACTTCATTATATACACATCTTGTATAATCCCCTCCATTTGAGTTGCAGGTGAGTGAAATAACACATCACTTCCATGAGGAGGTTATAGTATATGGCAGGTAAAGAAATTCTGGAGTTATAATTGAGATCTCTAATAAGTTAACTATGTTAATCAAATGGAAGATTAGCTTTGGAAGGCCTGACCAAATTAGATGAACTTTTTAAAAGAAGATCTAGAGGTCAGAGGTAAAATAAACCAGGGAGATTAGAGGCAACAGAAATTCTATCACAAGAAGAAGGAAGAAGGAAGGAGAAGGAAGAAGGAAGAAAGAAGGAAGAAGAAGGAAGAAAGAAGGAGAAGGAAGAAGAAGGAGGAGGAGGAGGAGGAGGAGGAGGAGGAGGAGGAGGAGGAAGAACAGCCATTCTGTAAACTGTCTTCAGATGCAAATACACAGCAAGAACTGGAAGGAAGCCTCTAAGAGCTGAGTAGAGCCACCAGGTGGTGACAGCAATAAAATGGGTAATTCAGTCCTACAAGGAACTGAATTCTGCCAACTGGTGAACCTGGAAGAGAACTCTGAGATTTTAGCCATGACTAACACTTATTTCAGCCTGGTGTTAGCCTAAGTGAGAACCCAGCTAACCTATCTCTGTATTCCTAACTTATGAAAGCTTTTAGATAATAAATTGTATTATTTTAGGCAATCAATTTTTCATTACTTTCTACATAGTAATAGAAAGCTAATATAAGTCAGATTTTCTTATTCCAAAGTCAATGACTTTTTGTATCTTACCCAAACTTTGTTAATAACATATGCATAATAAAATTAAGGACCACGTAAAGCAAACCCAGATATAACTACTTTTAATATGACTAAACATTGTCTTCATATTTTTGGACATTTGATTTACAGGTCTGGATTGTGCCAGAACACAGTCTGTTACCATCTGTGAATCCATACACATTTATTTCATTCATTCATTCCTTCCTAGAAAGCAAAACTAAGATGTGTATTTTCTTTGTTATTTTTTTAGTACCAGATAGCATAAGTACTAAATGCAATAAGTCAAAAGAATACCTAGGGTTTTTTTTAAGATTTTATTTATTCATGAGAGACACACAGAGAGGCAGAGACCCAGGCAGAGGGAGAAGCAGGCTCCATGCAGGGAGCCCATGTAGGACTCGGTCCTGGGACTCCAGGATCATGCCCTGGGCTGAAGGCAGGCACCCTACCACTGAGCCACCCAGGCATCCCAAGAATATCTAGTTTTCATGGGACAATGAATGTCATTTCCTAAGGGTAAATGTAAAAGGAAAAGAAGGTATGACAGAGCTAATAAATTGATAAATTAAACTCAGAAAAGGAAATACTCCTTATTACTTTCAATTTGAAAGCCTGATTCTTACTTCAAACCACACAGATCGGTACTGTTTCTCTGAATTTCAGGTGCACCTTTAGGAAAACCAATTAAGTTCCTTTGACTCTGCTGGTTTTCCTCTGTAGACTAGAAAAAAAAAATCTACCATAAGATAAGCTTCAACACATAAAACTGAAACAACTTTCTGTCCCCAGCACTATTCCCTGCATGCTAAGGCTATGGATATGCCCTACCTTCAGCATTCTTCTGCAGCCTCAGTAATGCCTGTGGATGAGCACAGGCAGATGAGCACAGTCTACAGGGGATACCCCTTGATCACCTGGCCCTGGTAGCCAGAAGAGTTTGTATTTCTACACAGAACTAGATTAATGGAAAGAAAGTTCTAGGCAGGCTACTCCGCCCCAGGGTATGATAGAGATAGCAGACTGAAGCAGACACCTAGTATAGCTGTGCAAAAGGCCTATTTACTTGTCCTAGAGCTCCAACCTAAAGGACAGCCTTCAGGTTTATTATACATCTGGATGCTACAGAGCCTACAGGGAACACAGACACGGAAAATATCATTCTTGTGCCCTCCCTGGGACTTGCCACAGTTCCCTGGTACCTCCATGGAAAGAGTTTACAACTTGCCTAAAGCTTGACTTTTTTCAACTGTTATCTAAGGGACACTTATACATCTCTATATATTTATACTCACACATGATTATATATATTTACATTCTTTAAAACCAGCTGCCAGAGGATCTAGCTTCCAATCAGCCTGAAAACTAGGTGCTGAGATGATCTACGAGCAGATCTTGGCACAGTCTCAACAATTGAGACATATCAAGAATAATCAGGATACATAGACAATCATAAAATTCTGAGAGACAGCCAAGAGGGAGGGAAATGTTAAGTTTCATCTTCTCCACAAGACCACTCATCAAAACTGGGAGAGGTAGCTGTTTCACCTGACACAGAAACAGAGAGAATCAAAGAATATGAGGAAAGAGATGGATATGTTCCAAATGAAAATATAAGACAAAACCTCAGAAAAGGACCTTTAGAAAATGGGATAAATGATCTACCAGATAAAGAATTCAAAGTAATGGTCATAAAAATACCACCACATTGTGTGTCAACTATACTTAAAAAAATAGTAATCTTTAAAAAGTTCAAATAAAAATTCTCACCAAACTTAGGAGTAAAATGGATGAACACAGTGAGAACTTCAACAAACAGAAAATATGAAAAGTATGAAACAGAAGTCACAGAGGTGGAGAACAGAATAACTGAACTGAAAAATACACTAGAGGGGGCTCAGCAGCAGAAGAATGGATCAGTAACCTGGAAGACTGGGCAGCAGAACTCACCCAAACAGAGCAGCATAAAGAAAAAAGAATCTTAAAGAGTGAAGATAGCTTAAGAAATCCATGGGACAAAATGAAGTGAAATAACATGTATATTATAGGAGTCCCAGAAGAAGAGAGAAGGAAATGGGCAGAAAACTTATGTGAAGAAATAAAGACTATGAATGTTCCTAACCTGGAGAAAGAAAGAGACATCCAAATAGAGGAGGCACAGATAATCCCAAATAAAAGGAGCCCAAAGAGATTCACACCAAGACACATTACAATTAAGGTATCAAAAGTTAAAGGTAAAAAAAGTTAAAGATAAAAAGAGAATCTTAAAAATAACAAGAGAAAAAAAACTTATGTACAAGGGAACCCCCATAAAGGCTTTCAGCTGTTTTTTCAGAAGAAACTTTTTAGACCAGAAGAAGGTACCATGATATATTCAAAATGTAGAAACAAAGGAACAAAAACCATAAAGAGTACTCAACCCAGAACGGTTATTATTTAAATTTGAGAGATGGAAGAGTTTTCTGGTAAAGCAAAAGCTAAAGGAGTTCAGCACCACTAAACCAGCTCACCAAGAAATGTTAAAGCTGAAAAGACACTAATAACAAGACCGCAAATGAAAGTAAAAATTTCATTAAAGGCAAATATACAGTAAAGGGTGTGGATTTAAAACTAGAGCTAGTATAAAGGTAAAAAGACAAAAGTAGTAAAATTAACTATAATAATCAGTTAAGGGATACACAAAATAAAAAGATGCAAAATATGACACTGAAAATATGAAATGCCTGGTGGGTATAAAAATATAAAATTTTTAGAATTCATTCAAATTTAAGTTACCATCAACGTAAAATAGACTGTTATACATACACAGGCTGTTATGTAAATCTCATGGTAACCACAAAGCAAAAAACCTATAGTGTATACACAAAATATAAGAAAGGTATCTAAATATAACACTACAGAAAAGCATCAAACCAGAAGAGAAGAGGAAAGAGCAGAAAAAAACAACAAAAACAGCTAGGAAACCATTAACAAAATGTCAATAAGTACATAACTGTCAATAATTACTTTAAATGTAAATGGTCTAAATGCTCCAGTCAAAAGTCACAGAATTATGTGACTAATTCTAAAAGACACATAAAAAGATAAAAAGACAAGAGTCATCTATATGTTGCCTACAGGAGACACACACTCAGACTGAAAGTGAAAGGGATGGAAAAAAGATATTCCATACAAATGGAAATGAAAACTGGTACAGACATTCTTAGACAAAATAGACTTTAAAACAAATACTATAATAAAAGACAAAAAAGGGCATTGCAAAAGGACAAAGGGGTCAATCCAACAAGAGGATATCACATTTGTAAACATTTATGCACTCAACATAGGAGCATCTAACTATATAAAGCAATGTTCATATACCTAAAGGGAGAAATTGACAGCAATACAGTAATAGTAGGGAACCTTTATACCCCACTTACATCAATGAACAAATCATCTAGACAGAAAATAAGAAAATATCAGGCTTCAGCAACACATTAAACCAGATGTTAATAAACACATACACACATTTCATCTAAAACAGCAGAATATACATCCTTCTCAAGTACACATGGAACATTCTCCAAGACAGATCACATGTTAGGCCACCAAAAAAATCTCAATGTATTTAATAAGACTGAAATCATATTAAGCATCTTCTTTAACCACAATGGTATGAAACTAAAAATCGATTATAAGAAGAAAACTGGAAAATCTCAAATATGTGGAGATTCAATAACATGCTACTGAACACCCAATGGGCCAACAAAGGAATCAAATGAGAAATCAAATATATACCATGAGACAAATGAAAATAGAAGTTTAACAATCCAAAAACTATAGGATGGAGCAATAGTAGTTCTAGGAAAGAAGCATAGCAATACAGGCTTACGTCAAGATTTAAGAAAAATCTCAAATAAATAATGTAATTTTACATCTAAATGAACTAGAAAAAGAAGAAGAAATAAGGCCCAAAGTTAGTACAAGGAAGAATTATAAAGACCAGAGCAGACATAAATGAAAGAGAGATAAAAAGCAATAGAAGAGATTAATGAAACCAAGAGCTGGTTCTTAGAAAAGGTAAACAAAATTGACAAACATTTAGCTAGACACATAAAGTAAAAACGAATTTTCAAATTCAGAAATGAAAAAAATACAACTGTTACCACAGAAATACATAGTTAATAAGAGACTACTATGAACAATTATATACCAACAAATTGGACAATGTAGAAAAAAATGGATAGATTCCTAGAAACATACAATCTTCCAAGACTGAATTGGGAAAAAAAATAGATAAATCTGAAAAGACCAATTACTAGTAAGGAGAGTGAATCAATAATCAAAGACCTCCCCAAAACAAAAACCCAGGACCAGATAGCTTTACTGGTGAATTCTACCAAACATTCAAAGATTTAATACCTATCCTTTCCAAATTCTTCCAAAAAATTGAAGAGGAGGGAATGCTTCCAAACTCATTTTATGAGGCTAGCACTCTAATAACAAAGCCCGACAAGGATATCACAGAAAGAAAAGAGGGGAAAGAAGGAAGGGAGGGAGGGAGAAAAAAGTAAGGAAAGGAAAAGAAAAAGGAAAAGAAAATTATTAGGCTAATATCCTTGACGAACAGATGCAAAATCCTCAATAAATTCAACATTAAAAGAATTGCACACCATGATCAAGTGGGATTTATCCCAGAGATATAAGGATGGTTCAACATCTATAATCTATATGATACACTGAATTAACAAAATTAAATATACAAATCTTAATTAACAGATACTGAAAAGGCATTTGACAAAATTCAACATCCATTTATGACAAAAACTCTCAACAAAGTCAGTATAGAGAGAATATACTTCAACATAATAAAGGCCAAAAAAAAAAAAAAAAAAACATAATAAAGGCCATATATCACAAATCCACTGCTGACATGATACCCAATGGTGAAAAGCTGAAAGGTTTCTTCTAAGATAAGGAATAAGATAAGGATGCCCACTCTCAGGACTTTTATTCAACATAGTATTGAAAGGTTTTGTCACATCAGTTAGGCAAGAAAAAGAAATGAAAGGTATCCAGATTGGAAAGGAAGAAGTAAAACTGTCACTATTTGCAGATAACATGATACTGTATATCCTTAAGGACTCCGCCAAAACAAAAAACAAAAAACAAACAAACAAACAAAAAACTGCTGGAACTAATAAATGAATTCAGTAAAGTTGCAGGATACAAAATCAATATACAGAAATCTGTTGTTTCCGTACACTAATAATGAACTATCAGAAAAGGAAATTAGGAAAAGAACTCTATTATTTCATTGTAAAAAAGAACTAAAATCCCTAGGAATAAATTTAACCAAGAAGGTGAAAGACATGTACAGTGAAAACTATAAGACACTGAAGAACGAAACTGAAGAAGACACAAATAAATGGAAAGATATTTTGTGCTTGTGGATTAAAAGAATTGATACATTAAAAAGTCCATACTATCCAAAACAACCCACAGATTCATTGCAAATTCTATCAAATTCCAATGGCATTTCTCACAGAACTATAACAAACAAGATCTTAAAATCTGTATGGAGCCACAAAAGAAGGATGCCTGGGTGGCTCAGCAGTTTAGCCCCTGCCTTGGGCTCAGGGCATGATCCTGGAGTCCCGGGATCGAGTCCCGCATTGGGCTCCCTTGCATGGAGCCTGCCTCTGCCTGTGTCTCTGCCTCTCTGTGTGTCTCTCATGAATAAATGAATAGAATCTTAAAAAAAAAAAAGGAACCACAAAAGATCCTGAATAGCCAAAGCAATCTTTAGAAAGAAAGATACAAGCTGTAGGTATCACACTTTCTGATTTTAAACTATATTACAAAGCTACAGTAATCGGAACAGTATGGCATTGGCATAAAAAACAGACACATAGATAAATGGAGCAGAATAGAGAGCCCCAAAAGAAACCCTCGCATATGTGGTCAATTAACTTATGACAAAGGATCTAAGAATACACAGTGGGGAAAGAACAGTCTCTTCAAAAAATAGTGTTGGGAAAACTGGACAACCACATGCCAAAGAATGAAACTGGCCCACTATCTTACACCATACACAAAAAAATTAAGTCAAAATGGATTAAAAACTTGAATGTGAAATCTGAAACCACAAAACTCCTAGAAGAAAACATGGGCAGTACGCTCCTTGTCATTGGTCTTGGCAATGAATTTCTTAATCTTATTCAAAAATCAAAGACAAGAGCAAAAATAAGCAAATGGAACTCCTTTAAAAAACAAAACAATAAAAAAAAAAAAAGCCCTTCTGCACAGTCAAGGTGGAGAAGAAGGTTCTTCTCTTGGTGGAGAGAAGGTTCTGAGATGCAGTATCTAGGTCTTTTCTTCACCCTGAGGGGTGGTAATGGAAGGTCTGAGGACAGCATAGTTTAAGACACAGTGTGTTCATTGACTCTGCTTTGAGAAAAGTAAACTTTGGCTACCAGCTGGCTGAGTATTGGCCCCTTCTGGTGGACTATCTGAAAGACTTCTGGAACAAAGGCTTTTGTAGCGAGTACAAAATATTTCATTTTCTAAATCTCTCATTTACCAGGTATATAAGGCGGCAAGTTATTTAGTCTTTGAAATAAGTAACTTATTCTTTTGAACTCTTTTGAAATGCCCTCCTCATCTACTAAAAAAATGGGAGTAGTGATATGCACCTCCACGGAAGCCTTAGAAGAATTAATCACCTTATATGGTGTTTGGCATATATTAGATGTAAACTAAAATCCGGTTTCCCTGTTGTTTAATCCACCTGCAGATTGTGGGGTTGCCTGAAAGAAGTCCCTAATCTTTTTTTCAGAAGTAAGTCTGGATGTCTTCAAGGGCAAATTTCAGTGTTTAAGGAAGTGAAGATACATCCTTGACCTGAAAGAATTTTGAGAAGTGCAGTTACCTAATGTCCACCTATATTAGATATCATATCATTTAATATCAAGCCTCACTTCCCTGCAATGAGTCCCTTAAGGAAACACATCTGCAAGGTTAAGTAGAAATAATTAAATATGTGAACTTATTAAGTAAAATGCAAAACATGGCTGTGAATATGATATTCTAGATTTTACCATAATTAATATTCATCGCTTCATATTTTAAATGAATCAATTACAATATTTTGGTAAACATTTACTTGATACACACTGTGTATTAGATTAGACCAAATTAGACTATTAAAGTACAAAAAACATAAATGTCATATATTTTGTGCCCTTGAGGGGATAACAATCTTTTTTTTTTTTTTTTTGAGGGGATAACAATCTAATTGTTTTTCCAAATGAAATTGAATATCTTTAGCCCATTTCATGAGTCCTTTCCTAGAACATGATTGAAAGACCATGCCATTAGAATAAAAGTGAATTTATCTCTTGGTCTGCTAAGCAATAAGAATATGCATTCAAATTGCTCACATAAGAGGGCAAAATAAGTAAAATGGCTGAGTCTAAACCTTCCCTGTTCTAAAAATGATAATTCTTTTAATGTAGAGAAGGGCCACTTGAGCTGGTTTGAGAAGAATATATCACCATGTCTAATCACTGAGTTTACTGTTGCCTAAAATCCAAAAGGTGACTTTTTTTTTTTCTTTTACCTTACACATACAGCTGCTGGACAGCTTTTTCCCCATTCGTATTTTGTGCAATTGGATTTCACAACGTTGTGCTCTACCACAGTTCCATTCTGAGAGTGAAAAACCAAACATATTACTAAATATAAGATTTCTACATATCTTTACACGAGTCACGCAGACAAGGTAATATTCATAGAAAAGAGTAGTGGTATTATTGCTAATCAAAGGAAGGAAAGCTCTTTCATATTTGTGTGTATTCAATAAAAATGTGAACATATGATCTTGAAGAAAGACACATTTTAATGTGTTTGTTCATTGCATTTTATAAATTGCTGTGCTTTTACCACTTAAGCTTTAAACTAATGTATGTTCTATTTCAGGTGAAAGCAGTCTTTCTGAGATACATCTGGATAATTGACTTTTTTTCTTGAAAATGTTGATTACCCCTGAATATTCTGATGTCTTAGGTAAAATAATATATATATATATAAAGTAAGCATAGAATTGCTGTTAGGCAATTTAGGATTCTCTTGAGATATCTTTGCTTAAACGTGATACACTAAATTATGTCCATTTTTTTCAGGCAAAACAATAGCAGTCATTGAGTATGCATTTAAAAATTAAAACTTTAAAGGGTTTCCCAGAGCAGAAGTGTACTTGCACTTCTTTTTACTTATTTAAAAATGGGTTTTAAACTGAAATTACATCTAGAAAATATAAGATAAAAGATCTTTAACTTGAAACAAAAACTAGAAAATGACTTTTTAAACTCTGGTTTGACACAATGTTACAATCTCCCACATTTAATATATCTGTTAAAATGAGCAAATGGTATGATTCACTATACCTTTCCTGAGTATGTGCATGTGTGTATTTCAGTGCTTTCATAAAATTGAACTTAAGTAAATATGTTTATTGAATGTTTTATTCTATGTTGCACATCTGTCCTTTAATAGATCTAGAGAATATGCATTATGTCTATACATTCTTAGGAGGCCCAAGACTTTGTGCAATAAAAGTATCTCAAGAGATGACTGAAAAATTTTTTTAAAAGATTTATTTTAGAGAAAGAGAAATCATGAATGGGAGGGGCAGAGGAGAGTGAGAGGGAATCTCAAGCAGACTCTGTACTGAGCTGAGCCCAACACAATGCTTGATCTCACAACCCTGAGATCATGACCTAAGCCAGAACCAAGAGTTGGATGCTTAACCAACTGTGCCACCCAGGGACCTCTGAAATTTTTTAGATATGTTTATATTCCAGTTTTCATCCACTGATTAAATGTATTATATTAGGTAAACTACCTATTAAATGTACAAATGTTCAAGATTGACAAATAAGCACTGCATTTTTCAACTTCCTATTCCTCTGGGGCCATCATTTCCCCTGAATCTGTTTTACCAGTTCCTTCCATTTGGGTGCCTGTTGAAGGCTCCATTTCATCCAATGTTTGACCAAATCAATTTGAGGCACATTTTGCTTATTAATTTGCCTTAATATCCCCCACTCCAAGTCTTTTTACAATCAGCTAATAAGAATAGGTGAGGTGATCATTTGATACTGAGTTCCAAGCTGCTTGATTTCTGAACCTTGGTGTGCTCACTCATCCCAGCCGTCATTAAGGTCTTACCAGTTGTTTGGGGGGAAAATTGTCTTTTCACATTTACCTCACATTCCAGGTCAGAATGTTTGCACCCTGTTCTGCCTGGTTCTGATCTCTTCTCCATCAACAGAAGCATGCAAAAAACATTTTGTCTAATTTTAGAAACCAGACTGGGTTGCTACTCATCTGGTTTCAGAGAGCTTCAGGGCCTTTAATTAACCCAGGTTGAAGGAAAGATTTTCTCTGCAGTGTAACAGAGATCAGAATATAAGTTTTGAAATTAATTAAGTAGAAGCTTTTACTCTATGCATTTCTTTTTAGTTCTTATGCTTTTATTTTTTTTCTTCATTTTGGAAGAAACTGTTATTATCTGATTTTTATATTTATATCATCAGGTCAGTGATAGTGTGGGAGGGAGTCTGGATCATATGTTCATGTGTCCTAATCATCTATTTTGAATCAGAAGATTCTAGGTTCTATTTAGTAGATCTTCCATGTAGAGAGGTCCATATGCACTTCCATCTCTCTCAGGTTTTTATCTCCTGTAACAAACAGCTCAAACCAAAACACCTGTGTACACAAGAGCAAACAACATTTTGCAGGCTCAGTCAAGTCCAAATCAATTCTTATATGACAAGCATTTCTCCAAAGGAAACATGGTATACAGAGTTGCATTTCTGCTGTCTACAACATAGGGAAAATAATGATGTCCTTGATCTGGCTGTAAAAGCCCCATTCATCCTGTGGGCTTAGTAAATATAAAGGTGCTTGTTTGATGGTGCCTATAGTTGAGACGGTCAAGCATTTCAGAGATATTGGCATGTTATGGCAAGATGGAAATAGGATGGAACTTAACACTTCCTGTTATGTTTGGAATGGTCTCCCTCAATGAAGAAAATACCAATATCAGAATATATGGAAAGACACAATCTCTTCACAATTTTGTCATAACCCTGTTGGTTTGCTTGCCTGTTTGTATGCCTGTCTGTTTATTTTTGTGATGGGCTCCATTTGCTTTATGCTCCTCCAGACACATGGAGTTCTCAAAGATCTCGGAATGAAGTTTCCATCAAGGCATTAATTCTACAATTAATTAATCCTTCTTGCCTAACTCAATAAGAAGTTTGGATGAGCAAGGTAGTCAATCTAGAAATTTAGAGACACTGGAATATTTCACTTTAAAAAAATCTGTTAAGTCAAAAATGATTCTGACAAACTCTGACAGCTAGCAGAAAACTTAATATCAGTCATTTTTTGAGCCTGTCTCCCCAGAGTTGTGCAAATCGCCCTGGACCATAACATATTGCCTAGGGTTTGGCAGAGCCATGCTAGTTAAAGACTTCAAGGCTAAACGTGTTACTCCAGGTCTACCCATGACTTCAGGCAGCAGACTTAGTTCATTATAGTCCTGTGGCTCTGATGTGATGTGCTTGAGGAGAGAGATTCCGTGAGACTGCAAACTGCACAGATATTCCACTCGTATACATTAATACCGTGGGCTTTGTGGTTGTTTTTCATTGTTCCCATGTTCTCCACATCACAATTACCGTATTCTCTTACAAATACTGCTTATAAAATGGGTTTACAATAATATCCAGCACTTAAAATAATGAGGTCACACTCTTAGGAATAATGACAATAAATGTTCATTTTGTTTAATCTTCGGTGTTTTACTGACTGTACAACTCATTTCAGGATATGTTATCTTCTCTAACTGGTAGTTTGCTTTTGAAAATAAAGTACTTTAGCAGGGAGCATCCTTTAGTTTGGTAAATAACTACAAGGCAAACTTTTTTTTTTCCCCCTAAACTCTAATTTAGTGGAAGGACTAGGCCGGCATTTGTTTATTAAAGGACTGTATCAGGTGCTTAGTTGAACATTCTTCTTTTTCAACAGTGGAGGAAAACTGGTTCACTGAATTTCTTAAAAGCGGCAATATTAGTCTCCAATGCCTCTCTTAGAGAATTCCAAGAGTAATTTTGAGTTTCTATGATTTTTCAGCAATTTTCTGCTATTTGGGGCTCAGATGTTGTTGATTTTCTATTTATACTGCTTCACAAATGTATACTGTGAAGTTTCTCTCCTAAGTTACTGTTCTTTTAATAATAATTATTATGAACAGTCATAAGCAACATTTACTGGGCATATGAATACTATGTTCCAGACACTAATATAAATGCTTTACATTTACTCAATTTTCATTTAATTTTCACAACTACCCTGTAAAGTAGATATTATTATCTTCCCCATTTTACGAAAGACGAAAGTGAAGCACAGAAGAAGCTAAGCCACAGAATATTAAATATGAGTTAAGAGGTACCAGAATCACAACTAGATAGTGGAAAAAAATATTTGAACCCTTCTATTTCTGCTCCCTAAACTTGTAACTTAGGTTTTACTTGAGTTAACTTTGTGTCATCTACTTCCATCATGACTATTTTTAGTCCTGCACTGAAAGAGTTTCGATGTGGTTTGTGTGTCTCCATTCCTAACAGCATTCACAATCTTTCTAAACCCTCCTACCATCCCTAATTCCATTCTTGCCTTTCTCAATCCCTTGGGATCCATGTTCGTGGCTTTTGTACTCTGACTAGCTGGGATCCTATGGAATATACATGAATTTCATCAATTTTGTTTGCTTCTTGAAGTATCTTTAGCATATAATAAACATTGTAGACTTCTTACTTTTTGGAATTTCTTAGATCTCTTTGAATATACTATATCTACTCTTATTACTGCATTAAGCTTGCCTATCCCATACATGAGTGTCTGAATTAGAACAAAGACTATGAGGACATATAATACTCCCTACATTGTCAACTATTGTATTCTATTAGAAATACTTTTATTTTTTTATTTTTCATATAATTTTAACAGATGAAAGACAAGTTTATCTGGAAACTCACACTAAGAAAAATACATTTGCATTTATATTAAGGCCTTGTTTTTCTGCCTGTCACTTAATTCTGTTCATTTGTCTATTGATTTATTCTTCTTTTCTTTATTACAACTCTTAGTAGGTAGGAGCCAAGGATAGTTTAAGCTGAAATTCTCCTATTAAATATTTTATATTATTATTCCCAGCAGAGATTAGAAATTCTAAATACTGTCACATAATGATGTTTTAATTAAGCCAAAGGTTCTTAGGCTAACAAATTGTGTTCAGCCTTCACAACAGAATCATAAACAGAAACTAAATGAAAATCAGGTCCATGATTTTATAAATTGTTCAACTCTGCTATAGACATTGATCTGTTCTGTTACTAAAACATATCAATCTCTTTTTGGTGAGAATAATAAATAAATACAGAATATGATCTACATAAGGGGTTCAGAGAAATAAATTAAAATAACCAAGGGGTTTTAAGTTCAATAATGAATGGATGAATAATGAATCCTCTGTCTGGAATACTCCATTTTCTGAGCAATTTGAGTATGAGTACTGCTATATATTTGAGTAACTTTATGGCATGCCGTCTTCTAAAAATAGAAATTTGAAAGTAGAGGCAAATCCAGATAGAAGGAAATTAGCAACAGTTCAACAAAGAATAACCTTTTAGAAATTTTCTCATATACCAAATAAAATACATAGTGTACTCTAGTATAAACATTCTGTAAATCTTCACTAAACAGAAGAACTTCCTATTTTCATAAAAACTAGCAAGGTGTGTTTCCAGATTAAAGACTTTACTAAATTTTGTGTGAAGAGCTACTACAGTAAAATGGCCGTAGCAATTAGATTAGCCTATCACCAGGAACATTCCAATCACATTTTCAATTCAAGGGAATTTGTATATAGAAGTATTAACAATTTCAATGACACATTTATTCTGGAAAAAAATATGATCATTTGGACCACTTACTTTTTTGTTTGTATTTCTAATTTATCTGACTTTTTTTCAAAGTAATCTTAATTTAGAGTCAAGTTGTCATAGTCTCTATGCCTGTAGATACTTTCACTTTACATCCTTCCATTTAAAAGTTTATTTGAGAATACTCCAAGACTCTGGAAGAAGTCTGTTCCTCTTGTTTCAGTGTTCTTCTGCTTTTGAAGCTGATTCAAATATTTTTTTTTGTAAAATATTAAATTTATTTAAATGAAGAAACTATTGCATTTACCTTATATGCTAAATGAAGATGCCTGTATTTCCATGGTGGCATTCTGTTATCTATGGGAATCATTACTTTGCTTAAATTTAATTATAAAAAATAAAATTACACTTTTATGAAGGTGAGTCATGTTTTATAGATAACTACACTTTACAAACATTAATATTCTTTCTCTCAGTTACAGTCAAAGGTAAGTGTTAGGGCATAAACTATTTCATTTGTGAATCATTAAGACCAACTAATTCACTCTCCCCCTGTTATTGTAAACATAACTGGACGATTTCTTTTTGGCTTTTCTTCCATGCTCTAGAGAAATTTAATGCTTCATTAATTAAATAGTTGTATTATTTAATGAACGTTTAATAAGATGTGAAAGGCCTTCTACATCTTATGATTACATGTATTCACTCACAGTTTATTCCTATATAACATTTCATTAGTCACACTTATTTATTCCAGTACATTCATTCATTCACTGAGTTGTGCGGACTCCTGTAAGTTTAGGACGTCTAGATCACCCCAGTAAGCAACCTTGCACCTGCTAGTGTCATTCTCCTTCCCTTTACCCTAGAAAACCACTAATCTACTTTCAATCTCTACCCATTTGCCTATTCTGGATACTTCATATAAATGGGAAAATATGACAATATGTGGTCTTTTGTGACTGGCTTCTTTCACCTTGCATAATGTTGTTAAATATCATCCAGGGGCAGGCACCTGGGTGACTCAGTTGGTTAAGTGTCTGCCTTTGGCTCAAGTCACGATTTCCAGGTCCTGGGATCAAGCCCCACGTCAGAGTTCCTGCTCAGAGGTGAGTCTGCTTTTCCCTCTCCCTCGGCCTCTGTGATCTCTCTCACTCTCACTCTCTCTCAAATAAATAAAATCTTAAAAAAAAAAAAAAACAGACAAAAAGATTATCCATGCTGTAGCATGTATTAGTACTTTGATCTTTTTATTGCTGAATGATACTCAGTTATATCAATATGCCAAATTTTGATCATCTGCCTAACAGATGATGGACATTTCATACTTGGCCACGTATTATTTTACTTTTTGGCCATTATCCATGCACAAGTTTGTGTGTGTGTGTGTGTGTGTGTGTGTGTGTGCGCGCGCGTGTGTGTGTTTGTATTGGATGTATAGCTATAAGTAGTATTGCTAGGTCTTACAGAAATTGTTTCACATCTGAAGAACTGCCAGACTATTTTCTGTAGTAGTTCCACTACATTACATCCTCAGCAGCAATGTGTAAGGGCTCCAATTTCTCCACATCCACACAAACACTTCTCGTTACCTTTCCTTTTGATTGTATCTATCCTAGTGGGTATGGAATGATACCTCATTGTGGCTTGATTTACAGCTCCCTAAAGGTAACATTTCAGCATCTTATTATGTGCTCATTGGTCATTTGCCTATCTCCTTTAGAACAATTCTACTTAAAATCTTTGCCTGTTTTAAAATTAGGTGATTTTTCTTTTTGTAATTGAGTTGTAAGTTATAAATTGATAATGTTGAAAGATGTGAAAGTTGGACATCTTCCTTTGCTTCTGATCTTAGGGAGAAAGAAATTTCTTTTTGTGTTTATCCTATTTAGAGTCTGTTGAGCTTTTTGGATGTTTAGATTAGTGCATTTCAGCAAATTTAACAAATTTTAGCCATTGTTTCTGTGATTTTTGTGTGTGTGTATCCTTTTCTTTCCTTTTCTAATGGTTTTCACATTACATGAATTCTGGTGTGGCTAATGGTGTCTCATATTTCTGAGTCTCATTTTTATGTCTTTTCTCTTTTCTTAGGATTATGCAATCTTTATTGAATTTTTTAATTTTTAAATTTTATTTACTTAAAGATTTTCTTTATTTATTCATGATAGATGGGGAGAGAGAGAGAGAGAGAGAGAGAGAGAGAAGCAGAAACACAGGCAGAGGGAGAAGCAGGCTCCATGCAGGGAGCCCGACATGGGACTCGATCCTGGGACTCCAGGACCACGCGCTGGGCCAAAGGCAGGCACTAAACCACTGAGCCACTCAGGGATCCCGCAATCTTTATTGATCTACCTTAAAGTTCTATCTTTATAGATTTATCTTAAAATGGTTTTTTTTCTTCTAACACTTCAAATCTATTACTTTAATGAACTTTTCAACTCAGTTTTTGTACTTTATGTTTTCCACTTTAAGGTATTTATATATTTTATTAATATTCTATGTTTGATGTCATATCTTCCTTTAATTCTTTAGATGTGGTCTCCTTTAGTTCTTTGCACATATTTACAACGGCTGTCTAGAAGTCTTTGTATGCTAAGTACAATATCTAAGCCCCTTCAAAAGCAGTTTCTATCACTTGTTTTTTTCTTCTGCACATTGTTTCTTTGCATGTTTCAAATATTTTTGGTGAAAACTGGATATTTTGGATAATATCTTGAAGTGAATTAAATACTCACTTCTCTCCCCAAAAGTATTAATGTTGCTGTTGCTATTTGTTTGGTCATTTATTTGTTTAGTGATTTGGCTTAACCATTCTGTGAAGCCACATTCCTGGCAATGTGCAATATCTATTGACTACTTTCAGATTATTTTTTTCCTTAATATAATATTTTAGTCTAGTTATATAGGGATCATTTGGGGTTAAAAAAAGCTATTTGTAAGTCAAAGTTGTGTTCAAACAGCCTTGACCAGCTAGATTTTAGCTTTTTACCACTGAATATGAGTGTGTGTGTGTGTGTGCACGCACGTGTGTATGTGTTGTAGACTGCTATCACAGTTCAAGGCATTTGTGTTTTTGCCCCTATCCCATTCAACTAGGTACTAATTGTTTGGATTTTTCCTCTTTGATCAGTCTTAAGAAGCTGTATCCTTTGGTGTGCACACACTCTTCAGACTTCCAAGGACCTAAATGATTTTATTTTTAAGTTGGCTTCTTGGAATTTCTTTTGAGAATTGGATTATTCCAATTCTCAATAATTGGATTATTGTTTGCCTGGTGTTTGGTTAGAGGTTGTACTTAAGCTCCTTGATAAGTGAGGCTTCTACCATCTGTCAGTCAATCTATGCACAGCTTTGGGAATGTCTTCAAATCTGCCCTACAATCCTTATTTTTAATTCAATTACTCAATAATAAGAATACAAAAATCATAATTTTCTCATTCAATACATATATATATAGTACACTACAATGTTCCAAGAACTACTGGATCTTACATTCTAGATGAGGAGATGATAGATGAGGAGAAAGGCAGTAATCAAATAATTGCGATAAAAGATGGATTTTTTTCCTTTTTTTTAAGGATGGATTTTTAAAATTAATGTATTAATGGTGGGGGAAGTCTGTTGAAAAACTGTTACCTTGAAATCAAAACAGGAAATGATTTTCCTAATTTCTTCAACCCTTATTAAAATATACAAACAGAAGTTTGGCTCAGTAGATTCTTTGTTTAAAAATACCATCTTGCCCTTGTGGTGAGGACTGTTTCTTAGCCCCTGTATGCTGTTTCACACAACACTCAGGTACCTTTGTTACTATTGTTTATTCAGCTTTAACACAGAGGTAGATTTGCAGTTATCTTATATATCGGGAATTACCATTGGTTTGTTTACTTATTAGTTCAGGGCTTATCTTTATGCTTCTGAAGAGTGAAAAAAACAAAAACTAAATGCAAGCAGTAAGGCTGATATTCCTGAGAACAAACACCCAGTAGAAGCTAGGTTATTGTATAAACATCTATGACACGACTAAAAAATCAAGGAAGCGCTTGTCACAAACACAAGATAGTCCTAGAGATTAGACATTCACCCGCCTGTTAAAATTTTTTTTTTCCACCTGTTAAGTTTGGGTCAACAATTGTTATTGAGGAAAATGCTGTTATTTGGGATCCTGATTTCACTATCCATCTCCTAAATTTGCACATCTATTACATATCAAATAATTAAAACCTTTTCATGCCCTCATTGTATACCTGTCTGAATAGGATAAAGAAAATGAGATCTAGAAAGACTTAAGGCAATATATGATACTCTTCACTGATCTGGTGTAGTGAGGACAAGCACTGCCCCAGCTTCCTCCAGTTACATTCTAGAAGGACTGTTCACATCGCTGAATAAATAGCTCCACCACCCTTCTCTATTCTCTATTTTGGTTGCTCACAGAGATTATAGCCAGATGAAGATAGAAAGGACCCTAAGAGGTAGTCTTTCTGTACTCCAATTGATTATTTGGAGTTATAGATTTTAAGGCTGCTGTAATAAATAGTCATACACTTGATGGCTTAAAACAATATATGTTAATTCTCTCACAATTCTGGAGGCCAGAAACTCAAATTCAAAATGTCAAACACGGTTGGTTCCTTTTGGAGTCTCTGAGAATCTGCTGGTTGTCTCTCTCTCTCAGCTTCTGGTGGCGGCCCACAGTCCTTGGTACTTCTTGGCTTACAGTGACACAATTTGAACCTTTCCCTTTGTCTTTACATAGTGTTCTTCTCTGTGTCTCTTTGTGCCAAATCTCTCTCACCTAAGGACACTATTCAATGGAATTAGAGGTCACCCTAAATCCAGCGTGACATTATTTCAAAGCCCTATTTAGTTACATCTGCAAAGACTATTTCCAAATGAGGTCACATTCATAGATAGCTGGGGTTAGGATTTGGACATATTTCGAGAGTCACAATTCAATCCACCACAAAGAGGTGGATTTTCTTTTGAATAATTAATGAGAAATTTGGAGTTGAGGAAGGGACCAGGTTAAGATTTGGGGCTGTAACATTCCAATTGTTTGTAAAAGAAAATTACTAATCTATTTTCCTGATGGTACATGAAACAAAACAGAACAAAACCCCTAGATTTCAACTGTCCCAGAAGACCGTCATAGGAAAAAGCTGGATAACATTTACAGCAATTTGTTTTGATCTGTAAGTCAGCCCCTCTCTATTTTCTTCCTATAGTCCTCTTCTCTCGTTCCTCTCTCTCAATCTGTTTCTCTCTCCTTGCTTTTCCTTTCTGCTACCTTATTCCTTCTTTTTTTTTCTGACACTACATATAACATTTCACAAGTTGCATTTGGTCATGCATTCTGTGTGTCTTATGTTAGGTATAATGAAGCCCAGTCATCAAGTCCTCCATTTGGCATTCATCCCATTGCCAGACTGTACACATTCTTTCATGTCTTCCATAGTGTACCCACTCTCACCAACTTAATTCTTAATACATTAATGTCTTTCTTTCAGGCTTCATCAACCTCTTATTTATTAGTTCTTTTCCTTCAGCATGTTCTAAAGACTCTCCCACTTGAAAAATCAAATTAGACTCAACTGTCTTGAGACTCAAACTTTTCCTCCATCTTCGTGTTCCTTCACAACATTCTTTTTTTTTTTTAAGATTTTATTTATTTATTCATGTAAGACAGAGAGAGAGTGAGAGAGAGAGAGAGAGACGAGACAGAGACACAGGCAGAGGGAGAAGCAGGCTCCATGCAGGGAGCCCGACGGGGAACTTGATCCCGGGTCTCCAGGATCACACCCTGGGTGGAAGGTAGCGCTAAACCGCTGAGCAACCTGGGCCACCCCACAACTAACATTCTTGAAAAAAAAAGTTTATGCAGCTTTGTTCTGTGCCCCCCATTCACCATGTCATTGGCGGTCCCTCTATTCTTCAAAACTATAACTACTCAAGTCGCTTCCAATATGCTGCTTAATCCAAGAGCTATTTCCTCATCTACTGTTCTTCATTCATGACAACATTCATAAAATGTCAGCTAATATTCTTTTTTAGACACTCTCTTCCCTCAGCTTCCATAACATTATAGCTATAGTCATAATAATCTGCTATTTCTCTCATTTTCTTCCCTATTGGTTTTTGATGACTTTTCCTCTGACTTTTGAAATACTGGAGTTCATTTCGGCTTGATACAAGGTACTCTATTCACTGTTCTCTGTTGTCTGAATAAGCAATGCTTTCAAATCTTTTGGACTTACATGCTGTTTAGACATTGTTAAGTATGCATTGACTGTTCCCATCTCAGTAATTTCTTCTATACTCCAAATGTATATGAAACTACAACCTTGCAATCTCCACTGGATGCTGAATTCATGACATTCTCACTTCTTTATTTCTTCTGCAATCTTCTCCTGTTGCAGTCAATGTCATCACCATTAGCCAAGGTTTTTGTGCCAGGAACCCAGGAGTCATGACTGACATCTCCGTTTCACTGGAGACATTCAGTTAATTACCAAGTCTTGTCATTCCCTTCTCAGATCCATTCAAATCATTCTATCATCATTGACAATACATTTTACTCCCAGACCTTATCTTCTCTTCCCAGCGCACTGCAATAGCCTACTAAAAGATCTAGTAAGCATTTCCTCACCATAACACAATGATCTTTTGATAATATAAGTTGCATCTTTTTATTTCTGAATTTGAACCTCTTTAATAGCTTTTTCTTTCTCTTAACATAAAGTTAAAAGTCCCTAGAGTGGCTGTGAAGTCTGGCATCATATGGAGCCAAACTGCTTTGCCAGCATCACCTTCCCTCACTATTGCCTTATATACTAACCTCTAGTCACACTGGCTTTCTCTCTATTCCTGTAATGTGCCTTGTCCTTGCCCACATCAGGGCTTTTGCTTGTGTTCTCTCTGGCACATAATTATATCATTCGCTCTTTGACAATGAATTCCCTCTTACCCTTTCATGTCTCAACTTAAACATCAGTTACTCCAGAAGCCTATCTCTCAACACGGTTTTTCCCTCCCTTTATCACACTTATCTAGCTTACTGTTCATTGTAAACTGTTTAAGTATTTTAAATTTTATATTCATAGCTGTGTTCAAAATTATTTTTGTGATTATTTATTGAATGCCATCTTCCGAAATATTGTAACTTAGTAAACAGAAAGACCATGGCTGTTGGTCTTTCATACTTCACCTCTTTGTACCCGGTGCCTGTATAATGCACTTAGCTTTTTTTTTTTTTTTAAGATTTTTTATTTATTTATTTGTAGACACACACACACACACACACACACACACACACACACACACACAGAGGCAGAGACACAGGCAGAGGGAGAAGCAGGCTCCATGCAGAGAGCCTGACATGGGACTTGATCCAGGGTCTCCAGGATCACGCCCTAGGCTGCAGGCAGCGCTAAACCACTGCGCCAACAGGGCTACCCAATGCACTTAGCTTTTATTCATTCATTTACCATATATTTATTGTCTGTGCCTCTGCTTCAGGAATTATCTGTGTGTGCATGTTATTTTCTCAGTAGTGTTATGGTAGTGTTGTTTACCTACCTGAAGACATAAACCAAACTATGCTATACCAAGGATGTCTGGAAGCCCAAAGAAATGTACACACAGTTCATGCCAACCACAGCTTATACTTTAAATAAAACTATAAATATCCACAGAAACACTTGGGAATCAATTTCTCACGATATACCATCAAAAGAAAGATATAGTGCAAACTGCATTCCCTGTGGTACAACTGAGGAAAGTAATAATTTCTTGCAATCCAGCTCACTCCCAACAAGCTTACTACATAACAAAAACAAATTAACAATATAGCAAACTACAGAAGAAAATAATTCAAGTTGATATATATTTTTCAGGTTAAGTCCACAGCAGGTAAACTATTTTTTAATATAATTTTGCTATTACTACATCCGCTTCTATGTTTCTGTGTACCTTCTTATACACAGATCACTTATTACTCTTGGGCACACCACAATGTTACAGCAGTAAATAGTAAGTCTACTTAATTGGTTCGTATATTCTACTGAAGAAGCCATAGGCAAAAATTTGATCCCCAAGCACACCAGTTGGAGCCACTTTAATTCATCATCACAGAATGAATATCTAAAATGGGTCACTTTCCTTAAGAATTCATGCCAGAGATAACTACAGAGACTTGTGGCTTTACCAACAGAATATGCTTTTATGCAAAGATTCTACAACAGAGAGAACCAAAGGTGAACATCATGCAGCTAGACAAATGATCAGTGTAAATACACTATAAATGTAAGAGTAATATTCTAAGACAAAAAGTATGTCATGCAGATAGTTAGGTGCAGGAAATGACACCGTAGAATAAAACACTGTTCTGAGTTCATTTATGTGATCTAAAAATGTATCAATATATCAGGAATTAAAAGAATATTTCCAAAACTCCTTAGAGACTGTATCATTCTCAACTACCTTACACGTTTTATGAAAAATCCATCAGCAATTTTACCCGATAGCTGGAATTACCGACTGCATGACCATGACATGCATGTTTATGTGTGTTTGTAGAGGGGAGATGGTATTTGGCTAATTAAAATACAACTTTGCAAACAGAATTTTTTAGTTAATATTCTATGTAGTACACAGAATGGTAGGTAATTCTGAAACATTCCTGTTTGTACAAACTATACATTTGACTTCACCTCTTACAGACTGAGAGCCACACTATTATGGATCAACAGCCACAGGCCACAAGTGGATACTGAGGATTACATTTGAGTAAACTAAAAAAAAAAAAAAAAAAAAAATTCAAGAATCAGCTCCTCAGTCTCAATAGCCATGTTTAAAGTGTTCAATAGATAGCTTCTGGAAACTAGGGGCTACAGTATCAGACAGTGCAGACAGCATTTCCATCATCGTTGAAATTCCTGTTGGACCGCACTGCCGTACAGATTATCTATGCAGGATAATTCCATAAATTATATCACATCCTCAGTCTTATATCAACACTCTGCATTAATATAAATGTCTCAGACTGTGAAAAAATTTCAGGAAGTAGGGACGGCTGGGTGGCTCAGTGGTTGAGCGTCTGCCTTCAGCCCAGGGCCTGTTCCTGGGGTCCTGGGATCGAGTCCCACATCGGGTTCCCTGCTTGGAGCCTGCTTCTCCCTCTGCCTGTGTCTCTGCTCCTCTCTCTCTCTCTCTTTGTGTCTCTCATGAATAGATATATAAAATCTAAAAAAAATTTTTTTTTAGGAAGTATAAAATCACACATGTAACTTGAATATTTTTCCAAACATGTTTAAGCATGACCAATATCCATAAAAGCAAATAAAAACTTGCATTCCCGAAACCTCAAGTCATTTTCACCTAGTAATATATTTCAAATTATAAATTAAAATTCAGTCTCTGGAGAAGGCAAGGCCTGTGGTTGACTGTGGATTTGTCATCTTTCTAGCTTTGACACTTTCTTTTGGTCTTTGACATTATCTGAAAGACAAACCCTTTATCTCATTTTCCATATTAATTTTAGTAAAGAAATGCTGAATTTGGAATACTTAGGGTCTTACCCTTTGCTATATTCTTCATCAGCTCGGATCACACCTGGCTGGAATGGCTTTCTGCTCAAAGGTCATCTAACATATGACATCATTATGACATCATATATATTATATATATATTTTATATATATAATGTAATGTATATGTATTTTATTATCTCAGATATATAAAGGGTTACTCTAAGGGAACTTAAAATATCATGCATCTGTATGGATTTACTTTATAAATATATTTGGAATCACTCTAAAGCATTAACGCACCCATACATACACACAAGAGGAACCAACCTCCCCTTCATCTGAGGGGCTCTGGGTCTGTAAACTCTGGCTCAATCTGGACTTGATTAAGGAACAATGATTGTCTCTTTTGGTGACTCAAGTTACACTTCTGTTCATGTAACCTGGAACTCTTCTACTTGTACAGACCAGGTAAAAATTTAGTAGACTACTTCTCTTTTAGGGATACTGTGACCGACTAGCCAGCAGTATACGTGTCTGTGAGTCAGACAATTTTTTTTTCCCCCAACACAAACACATTCTACTGTTTATTACATATAATGCATTCTTAAGTAAAAACACATCACACTCTTGTACAGATATCTTACATTAATTAAAAAATTATGAGACAGAGCAGCTAGGAAAATATTTTTCTTCATTAATAATTTTATGACACTAACATACCACCATCATGTAATACAAATAACAGTTTTAAATCGTAAGACTTTTCCAGAACAAAACAAAACTTGACAGAAGAACAAAACGTCAAAACAAGTCATGACTGAGGGCTAGTAAAACTGGGTTCTTCTGAGATACAGTAAGAATACCAGAGAAGTCCCAAGAGGACGTGACAGGGAGGGAGGGGACAGGGCTACAAGTGGGTCTCCCCAAACACACTTATGAAACAAATCTGGCAAAAAAAAATGTATAGCACAAGAATAAATTTTTTCATGTAATTGGTAGGGAGGCTAATAGAGATTTGAATGAAAGGCTGTAGCGGATAGGAAGTTGTGTGGTGGGAGTAGGAAGGGGGTGATGGAGCCAGGGAGTTTGGGGGAGCACCATGGAAACAAAAGGAGGGCTGCAAAAACTTGAAACATTTTTGATTCTGTGTTATCTTAATAGAGTTCATTTTCCATTTTCTGTCCCAGTTCTTGAGAGTGGGATTATATCTGATTACAGCAGAACACGTTGCCTTTACATACTATCCTGGCATAGTCGCCTCTCCAACTTTCATTATTTATTCATTTTTGTATAAATATTTATACTCAAACATTTGCCATTTATTTTTTTTAATGTTATGTATTCAATTTATGTAAAGGTTAACCACTGGCAAACCTAATCCCTGGTGATAGAATTTGGGACAGTGATTACTTTTGGGAAGGAAAAAGGAGTAATGACTAAGGAGGGGCAGATTAGTGTTGAAGCTATTGATGTGGGTGTCAGTTTCATAGTTTTGTTCACTTTGGGATAAGTTGTGCTAAATAATTGTATTTGTGCACTTTCCTATATGTGTAATGCTTCCATTTAAAATTTTACTTTAAAAATTCATATGATAGGGGATCCCTGGGTGGCTCAGTGGTTTAGTGCCTGCCTTTGGCCCAGGGCATGACACTGGAGTCCCAGGATCGAGTCCCATGTCACGCTCCCTGCGTGGAGCCTGCTTCTCCCTCTGCCTGTGTCCCTGCCTCTCATTCTCTCTCTCTAATGAATAAATAAAATCTTTAAAAAAATTCATATGATAGCCTTCTTGTGTGTAATGTGTATTTTTCCTGAATGCTTTTAAGATGTTTTTCTTTAAAACAAAAAAAATGTTTTCCTTAGGGCACCTGGGTGGCTCAGTCGGTTAAGTGACTCATCTTGATTTTGGCTCAAGTCATGATCTCAGGGTTGTGAGATGGAGCCCCACATTGGGTTCCATGCTAGGTGTGCAGCTGGCTTGGGATTCTCTCTCCCTGTTCCTCTCCCCCTAACTTAAAAAAATTTGTTTCTCTTGTCTCAGTTTGACTATTACATGCATTGGTGTCATTTTCATGGTAACTTTTCTACTTGTAGTTACTGAGCT
The DNA here is from genome assembly GCF_003254725.2 of Canis lupus dingo. Taxonomy (NCBI): domain Eukaryota; kingdom Metazoa; phylum Chordata; class Mammalia; order Carnivora; family Canidae; genus Canis; species Canis lupus. Next base: position 4,852,352 of record NC_064252.1, on the reverse strand, counting down.
TTGTAGATCTGTAATTCTATGCATATCACCAAATTCCAAAAACACGCTGCCAGTATTTTTCCAAAATGAGACATACAGAAAATAGAGGGAGCACTCTCATCTTCACTGTGTATACCTTCTGGGATAGATGGCACCTATAGTGACGACTGGGTCTAAGCACATCCTTCATTCTAGAGGTCAGCATCCTGAATTTGCAGGTGGTTGTCTCCCAGCTGGTCCCATACACTGAACCAGTTTTCTAATGTGTGCTAAGTTTTGGTCCAGCCTGTCAACTCATCAGCCACCAACAATGAACCAGTGTATACCCTTACCGCAGGCCATGTCTTCTGGAGTTCTTCTCAATGAAAGGATTTCCCTTCACTGTTGTGTTTCAGGGCCACTAGTGAGGGATGCTGTTGTCGGTGACCACTCACGCCCAGCTACTACTGGCAGCTCACTGCAGATCATTTTGTGAACGAGCAAGAGCCACACTTTTTTCTCTTCCATTAAATGGTCGCCAATCTATATGGATTGAGGGAGAGGTGTTGAAGGAATTGAGGCAGGTACTAACAGCAGTCTGGGTCGCCTGCTCATTCAGTCTTATTGTGGCCGTGTTGCCAGTCCTGGAGAGAGGGGACTGGGCCCGTCCGGTTGTATGGTTTGGTGAATCAGATAACACCAGTACATGACAGGTACTTGGGTTTCTCAGAGCCACTTGATGTGTCATAGTCAGGTGTCCTATCTCTACCAGGTACCAGGAGCCAAGCAGGAGTTCTGAACGGCACTTTCCAGTTGCAAACACTCTCACATGCTTTACTTCTTCAGACACAATATCCTCTCTGCTGGCCTGCAGCATCTCCAGATGCAGGCCCTCTTCCAAACTGAGAGTCATGGAGTCCCTTGCTACTCATCCTTTCCTGCAGCTCCGTGTGCCAGCTGTCTTTATGCCATAGCTTTTCCTCTGAATTTTGGTTACCTAAAGCTGATTTTTTTAGTAGCTTGTTTCCTTGTTCTTTAATTTTATTTATTTATTTGAGAGAGAGAACAGGAGGGAGGGACAGAGCGAGAGGGAGCAGCAGCCTCCCCACCCAGCAGGGAGCCTGATATGGGGCTCCATCCCAGGCCCCTGGGATCATGAGTCCTGGGATCATGATCCAAAGTATGTGAGCAAAACAAAAAACAAAGTATGTGAGCCAAAGGCAGATGCTTAACCAACTGAGCCACCCAGGTGCCCCTAGCAGCTTATTTTTAAATATTAGGTTAAATTATTTTCCTAATTATTTTCTATTTTTCCTGGTGCACCTTTATTATTTAGATACTTCTTTTTTCTTTTCTTTTCTTTTTTTTTTTTTTGATACTTCTTTTTTCTTTTAACACTTTGGTATTAGCAGGTTACTTATGGTACTCCTTTTTAAATGAGTGTCCTAGGTGGGAGTTGAGGGGTGTCTGGGTGGCTCTCTCAACTGGGTACACCTCATAGCACTTAAAAATAGTGGCTGTTTGGGGGCACCTGGGTGGCTCAATCAGTTAAGTATCTGCTTTCGGTTCGGGTCATGATCCCAGGGTGTTGGGATAGAGCCCATGGTAGTGGGCTATCTGCCCCACAGGGAGCCTGCTTGTCCCTCTCCCTCTTCCCCTCCCTGTGCTTGTGCATACACTGGCGCATACTTTCTGTTTCAAATAAATAAAATCTTTCAAAAAGAAAATAGTGGGATGCCTGGGTGGCTCGGTAGTTGAGTGTCTGCCTTCGGCCTGGGGTGTGACCCTGGAGACCGGGGATCGAGTCCCACTTCGGGCTCCCCGCATGGAGCCTGCTTCTCCCTCTGCCTGTGTCTCTGCCCCTCTCTCCCTCTCTCTCTCTCTCTCTCTCTCTCTCTGTGTGTGTGTCTCTCATGAATAAATAAGCAAAATCTTAAAAGAAAAAAAAGAAAAAGAAAAAAATAGCGGCTGTTTGTGTAGCCTCCTCCACTCCTGAGATCTGTGTCTTCTGAAACCTTGTCTCCACCACTTTTTTATTAAGCAGCAACATTGGATTCTAGTTCCGGTGATTTTCCTCAATGCAGTCCTCAGTCCTGGAAAAATATTTTGATGTGTTTTTCTGGAGCCATTAGGACTCTGGTCGTGGCCCTGTAGTCTTTCCCATGTTCACCCCAAGTGGGAGTGAGCCAGTTTCTGTTTCACCACTTGCTCTCGGATCTACTTGCTAAATTTTGCCTTTGTAAAAAGGTCTGCCCCTTTTGGCAATGGAATTTTTTGGCAATTTCTATGACCTAGCATTGGATGTACCATCAGAACTTGCTTCTCCTCTCTTTTCCAACTCCATTTGGCTGCTAAATAAACCAGATACTCTCTGTTTCCAAACAAAGAGAACTTACCATTTAATTCAATTTAATTAAATTATAGTACATTAAAGTCAAACACTTCCGATTTTCCAACTAACCACTTTTAGTGCCAATTCTCTATAATCATATGTATAATCACATATGCAATTACATATATAATCATACAATGTGACACATGTACCTATGCATATTATATATAATACACACACACACACACACACACACACACACACACAAATTTTCCTAAGATTTCTATTTGGTGCTTTTTCAAATCTGGTCATATTAATTATATCTTGGCCCGCCTGTTTTTCTGATTTTGTTTGTCATTTTTAAAAAATTTCATACTCAATTGTTTTGTATACTATAAACTACTATATTTAAAGTCCGCAAGAGTCTACGTCTGAATGTTTTTGTCTTTGATTACAAGCTTGTACTTGGCTTATTTATCAGATATCTGGTGATCCCTTCACTCAAGAGGATTCCTATTTGTGTTTGGGGCCAAGGACACTGCATCTGAAAACAGTTTAACCTGTTTCCAGCATTCAGCAGGCATTGTCCATAGGCATCCCTACCTTTCGGAAATTCTTATAAGTCACTGTGCCCCATTTTTAATTTTAAGATCATTTTAACTGAGGGTTGATCTTGATGATTTCTCTTATACCCCTTAGACCTCAGCAATACATGAAAATAGTCTGGTTCATTTTTGCCCCTTTTCATTTTAATGGAAGGCTCTTCAGTCCATCCAGCATGCTATGCTACTCCATAATTTCTCTTTAATGCCATGTGGTTTGTTTGTATTTGAGTGAATACATGAAGGCATACATATGATAATTCACATGGTTTATCTTCCCTACAACAATATACACAGGTCGCTGAAATTCTATGTCAATTATTGGCTTTTTACCCAAAGCATTCAATGAGACTTAATGGATCTCATTGAACTTGAATTCTGTAATTTTTGTTTTTTCATATTAATATTATAGAATCCCTGGGATTCATCATGACATTTTTTAAAAAGCTTTTTAATATTATATATTGCTCTAGCCTGAAAAAGTCATTCTATTTCAATTTAATTTTGCTTAGCCCTAATTTAGTCCATTTTAAATTAATTGACTTCATTTTTTTAGAGTTTTAGGTTTACATAAAAATTGAGCAGAAAGTGCCCACAGACTTCCTTCTATACACATCCCCTCCTGCTCCCCCATGACTGACCTGCTGCATTCCTGTGGTACATTTCTGACATTGACCAGTCAATACTGATACATCATTATTAACTCAAGTTCATGGTCCAGGGTTAACTTTTTGTCTTGTAATCCTATGGGTTTTGACAGATGCAGGATGTCATGTATCCACTGTAATATCATACAGAATAGTTTCACTCCCCTAAAAATCCTCTGGAAATCACCTATTCATTCTTCCTTTCTTCCCTCCAAACTTCTGGGAACTATTTGATCTTTGTATCATGTCTACAGTTTTGCCCTTTCCAGAACGTCCTATAGCTGGAATCACACAGCATATGGCCTTCTCTGAGCGGCTTCTTCCACTTAATAATATGAATTAAAAACTCTTCCATATCATTTTGTGGCTTGACAGTCCATTTCTTTTCACCACTGAAAAATATGCCATCCATTGTATGGATGTACCACTGTTTATCCATTTACCTACTGAAGGATATCTGGATTATTTCCAAGTTTTGCAATTATAAATAAAGCGGTTAGAAGCTTCGGTGTGCAGACTTTAATGAGGACACAAGTTTTCAACTCACTTAGGTAAATACCAGAGTATAATTGGTGGACTGTATTTAGCTTTGTAGAGACTGCCAAACTATCTCCCAAAGTAGCTGTATTATTTTGTATTTCTACCAATGAGAAGGAGAGTTTCTGCAGGGCCATATCATCACCAGCATCTGGTGTGATCAGTGTTTTGAATTTTACTCATTCTAATAGGCGTGTATTGCTATCTTGTTGTTTTACTTTGCAATTCTCTAATGACATATGATGTTGAGTATTCATAAGCTTATGTGCCATCTGTAAATCTTCTCTGGCAACGTGTCTATTCAGATCTTTTGCTTATTATTTTAAATTGTTTTATTTTTTAATTGTTGGATTTTTAAAATTCTTTGTATATTTTGGGGCATCTTGGTGGTTCAGTTGGTTAAATATCTGCATTTGGTCCAAGTCATGATCCCAGGGTCTTGGGATAGAGCCCTGCATAGGGCTCCTTGCTCAGCAGAGGGTTTGCTTCTTCCTCTCCCTCTGCCCTTCCCCTACACTCATTCTTTCTCTTTCTCTTAAGTAAATAAAAATCTTTAAAAAATCATTCTTTGTATATTTTGGATAGATATATTTTGCACCTTATCAGATGTGTCTTTTGCAAAAAAATTTTCCCAGTCTCTGGCCTGTCTTTCCATTCTCTTATCAGTGCCCTTTTCAGAGCTCAAGTTTTTAAATTTAATAAAGTCCCACACATCAATGTTTTCTTTCATCAACTGTGTTTTGGGTATTGTATCTAAAAACTCATCGGCAAATCCAAGGTCACCTAGATTTCCCTTCTATCTTCTAGAAGTTTTTTGATTTTATCATTTGCTTTTATGATCATTTATCATCAGATAAATTTTGTGAAAAGATGAAAGCTCTGTGTCTAGATTCATATTTTGCATACTAATGTCCAGTTATTCTAGCACGATTTGTACCATGTATCTATAAATAACATGTTTCTACAAATAGCTACTATATTAATGCTTCCAAACAGTTTATTTGTCCAAAGACAGAATATAAAATTTCTGCATCAAACACATTTCTCATGATATTACACTTTTGACAGCATTAGGATATGCTAAGACTTCAGGAACAGTCCTTACTAAAGTAACTCAGACTACAAACTAATCTGTGAGTTTAAGTGAACTTTATGTTGTGAAGAAAAGCATGCTTTTACACTTCATTCAGATTATGCTTCTCAGCTAACAGTGTTTTCTTTGGGACTTGCTTTTAATTAAGGATTAAGTGACATATAACATATGGAGTTGAAATATGTGCTTTACTGCAATGAATCTTTTTTTTTTTTTTTCTAAACTGGGTATATTCCAAGGTACGGAAATGCATAGAATTATGTGGAAAAAAATCACTTAACATACTATCTTTTGTTTGGCTATCCAGGGAAATAAAATGCTTTTATTTCTTTTCCCAAACTTTATCTGCATTGGTAGTATGCTACCTGCTGAGTCATCAGCACAGAAATCAGAGGTTAATTTCCTTCCTACTAAATGAAGCAGATAATCAGCCTTTGGAGGATATAGTGCCTATGCTGTAAATAAGTCTTGACAAGCTGAGGGATAGCCCAATGCATCACTCAGTCCTATTCATGCCATCTGTCCACAAATTAAGTCAAAGTAAGGATATTAATCTGTTACATTTCAAAAGCTGTACTGACAAACCCACATGGACGTTTTAAATGGCAATGGATAACTGAAACACTTTACTAATATTCCATAGAGTCATGGGTTATGGTTTCTGTAAACCTCCTTTACAGCAATCAACATGTGGAGAGTATTTTTGACCAGATGTACAGATAATGACTATCAAAGCAGATGCTTCTCAAAGCATTACACAAAGGATTAAAAAAATGAAGAAGTTCTATCAACTTCATGGCATAAAATTTTATCATTTTCATTGAAAACAAATTATACAGATTACTTGGGATTACTATGAGCTTTCCAAGAAATTGTATTTATGAAATATGCTCATCTTCCTCAAAGAAATATTTGTCACAAGCTAGAAGTAGGAAACTGCAAGAGCTGCCTCCTACGATATAGCGAAAACATGTTAGATAACAGAGAGGCAAAGATTCAATTCATCTTCCCAGAAAGAAGCAATCAGCAGATGGGTTATAAGAAACAATCATGGCCATAAGAAGGTGAAATTCTAGTTCTCAAAAGATTAAAAATAAACATACATCTCTGTGCAAATAGGTATATTTGAGACAAATTGTGTGACACCTTGGTAAAAGTTCTGTTTAACCCAAGTTCTTATGAAAGGGTGACAAGGTGATAGTAACAAAAAAATATGTCATTATATAAAAAAGATTTCAATTTATACACACACACACACAAACACACATATATACAATTAATGCAATAACTGGTAAGGTATGTTTTTATTTCCTTAGAATATCTTTTATCTCCTCCCACCTATCTATATTCTTTCTTTCTTTCTTTCTTTCTTTCTTTCTTTCTTTCTTTCTTTCTTTCTTCTTTCTTTCGGTAACTTTACTAGAAATATATAATCAAGATACAAAATAGTTTACTCTTTTTGCCCAGATACAAAATAGTTTACTCTTTTGCCCTTATTCTAAATAAAAAGGAACACATCTAATAAGACTGTTTCATATAAAGCATCTCTTGTAAAATGTGTTTACATGTATAACAAAAGCAAGGGTTAATTCCCTGAAAGACATCTTTGGAAAGTAGTTTTGATGACTGATCTGACATGTCAAACAATTCCATTTCAATATATCATTTGGATGATTTCTATAAACTATAAAGTACAAACTTTCTATAAAGTATAAAAAGGATATTATATTCATCTAATATCCTTAAAACCCACTTTCTTGCTTTCTAAATAATGACTTCTTGATCTAGAGAGAACACACAATACTATTCCCATTTTACAGATGAGTCAGTTAAGGCTCAGAGAGTTTTCCTGATTTGCCCAAGTAACATCATTTTGGCTTGAATCTAATGCTTTATTCTTTAGTCCTTTTTATACAACAATTGATGTTCTGGCATACATGAACTTGAATAAATCTCATAGCATGGGGCAGTAATTTCTACACGTGTTATTTTAAGACACTGTCAGTTGAGACCTGTGATTCCAAACTAAGATCTGTCCCTTTTCAAACACCGTACCTTGTAGTAAAGACCAATGGTATTCCCATGAATTTAATACTTCAGAATAAAAATGATTAACTTTTAATTTTTTCTAAGAATTACCACTATCACCTATTATTGGATGGTAAAAGGACTCTATCTGCCTTGAACTGGGATCAGCAATATCTGTGATATAATTGGACCTAAAAAGAGATTTAATTTTGTATTAATAATATAAAATTACCAGAGGAAATCAAGAAAAATGCATCTTTTATCACCATTATATTCCTCTGTCAACTTTACTTTTGAGACTGTAGGAGAGCATAGAGTTTTAAAGCCTGCAGAGCTAGTGGCAGCATTTGCTGATGTTGGGTCAGAGTTTAACATGTAGGTTAAACCTCAATTAGCTAGACTCAAAGTGAGAAATAGGGTGAGCAAGAGTATGAGGAAAATTTAAGGGGATCTTTAGAACTCACACAAGGTCAAACCTAGTAGACGGAGTTCAGATTTGAGGTAGAAATGAGATCAAACCCAAGAAGCCGGGCACTGGGTAAGCCAGATGTCTTAACTGTGCAGAGCTGGAGCAAACCTTCCAGTCCTTGTTTAACAGCAATGTAAGAAAACAACATAAAATAAACTTTCAGTCATTCTGTTTCCTAGAAAGTGAGGGGATGAGAGATCCTGAGGGTTCTAAGTAAGTAAGCAAAGAAGACAGTTTTCAAGAACCAATGATTCCATGAATACCTGTTCTTGCCCTGTAGAAATATTCTGGAAACACTAGTTTGATCCACCCAGCTTTTTTTTTTTTTTCCAGACCTTCTATTTAGTCAAGCCAATAAGAATGATTATTAAAATTCAAATTCTGCGCTTGGGTTATTTTTAAGTGTTATTTTTAAGTGTTAGCCTGTGTTCTATAGAATGTCAATCACAATACAGTAGCCAATAAAGATAAATGTTAATAACACTAATATGATATCAGTGAAAATCGTATGACTTGTCACTTGGAGGATTAAGTAACTCAAAGCAATTTACACCTTTTCTTTCCTTATGTGTTCTTGTTTTTGACTATCTGCAGAGCTTTAGGGACAGCCAAGAAAGATTTATTTCTGTAATTTTCTTTAAACTGTTCATATATCTTTCTTAAATCATAACAAGAACCTACGCTGAAGTTGGTTTTATGAACAAAGTCATATTTTTGTCATGCTACATTTTATTGTTAATATATAATACTTTAATGAAGATACATTTTTTTTTTGCTAGACTCCAAGATTTACCAGTTTTGTGTTGTATTTTTGTAGGCTATGTTTTGTCTGATTGTCTTTTGATATCATGTCATCAGGGGCTATAATGGAGAAGGTGACCTCCAATTTGGAAGCAATAGGAGGGAGACATGAACATCACATTTTAATCAACTCTGTAGTTTTCATTAAATATTTACCTAAAGTTCACCTAGGATAGCAGTATCAAACTATTATTTTGTAAAAATAAAAACAAAATATAGTTTTCAAAATGTCATTTCAAAGATGATTACTAGGAAAAAATAAATTTGGAATACTTTTTTATAAGAAAAGTATATATGGGTTTTTTAAAATCATAGAAATAAATGCATAGACACAATAGAAGTTTATGACATGATTATATATGGTTATACTTTATATCATATAATTTTAGTGTTTCAGAATATTCTACACTGCCCATACATTATAAACAAAAAATCTATTATGTAAAATAATAATCTTTTCACTTATAAGACCAGAATTTTACTATTAAAATTGGTTTTTAATTGTTCCATTATCTTAAATGTTCTAGAAATGAACTGTACAATATTTCACAGTGTATTTTGAAGTGTAGTGGGATACATAAAGTGCTTATGAAACTTCACTATTTTTGACACGTGTTGCATTGTGCTAGTAAACACGAAATAATCTTATATGTTATGACTTTCCCCCCTCTAGATTATAGATTTCTTGAGTCCAGGGAATCTATAATATGGTAGTTCTAAGACATTTTCCCAAAGATTTTAACATTCCTGATATATTGCCTTAAGTAAACATTGACTACCTGGGTAGTCTTGGGCAAATTATTTGATCCCCCCAACAATGTTTCTCTTTGTTCAACAGAAAAAAAATTACAATAATGAACATACTGACCTAATGTTCTGACACAGGTAAGTGAGAGTATGAATGAGACAGTATGCATAAAACACAGTGTTTGGCACATATTCAGAATTCAAGTAATTTTAGCCATCAATGTTATTTATCAATACATAATTTTATGTTCTCTTTTATTTGATTATTTTTAATTGAGATAGAACTGACATATAGCATTGTGTACATTTAAAACATATGCTGTCACTGAGGGGGGCACTTGATGGGATGAGCACTGGGTGTTTTTCTATATGTTGGCAAATTGAACACCAATAAAAAATAAATTTATAAAAAAAGGAAAGAAATAAAACATGCTATGTTATGTGATACACTTGTATATTGCAATATGATCATTATTATAGCATTAGCTAACACCTCCATCAAATCACAAAATTATAATTTTGGGGGGAGGTGAGAACATTTTAGATCAAGTCTTTTAGCAACTTTGAAGTATATAATACAGTATTGTCATCTATGATTATAGCTGGCTATTCTCCCGTCCATAAGATCTCCAAAACTAATTCACCCTCTAGTTTTAAATTTGTTCCCTTTAACCACTGCCTCTCCATTCCCCTCCCACTCCCAAACCCAGAATCACTGTTGTACTCTGTTTCTATAAGTTTGACTTTTTTAGATTCCACACATGAGTGATATCATAGAGTATTTGTTTTTGTCTGACTTATCTCGCTTAGCATTAATGCCCTCAAGAGTCATCCGTTATCACAGTGGCACGATTTCCTTTATTACAGCTGAATGATATTCTGTTGTGTATATATACTATATATATATCTGTGTATATGTACATAGATACTATATATACACACATATATTATGTACACACACAATTTTCTTTATCCATTTTCTTTATCCATTCATCTATTAACGGACACTTAAATTGTTTCCATAACTTGGTGATTGCAAATAATGCTGCAATAGACTTGTGAATGCAGATATCTTTTCCCTATCCTGTTCTCGTTTCCATTAGATGTACACCCAAAAGTGTGACTGCTGGGTTCATATGGTAGTTTTGTTTAAAGTAGGTCATAGCAACCTACAACCCTCAGATCAAAATTAGCCTGATGTGTGTTTTAATAAATAGAGTTTGTTGAAACTCAGTCATATCTGTCCACTTACTACTGTCAGTGGCTGCTTTCATACCACAACAGCAGAATTGAGTAGTTGTAACAAAGATCATTTGTCCCTCGAACCCTAAAATATTTACTCTATGGCTCTTTATAGAAAATGTTTGCTGGTCCCTAGTCTTAGTATATAGAATCAAACCCTTACTTTGGCTCATATAAGCCATTATAATCTAGCTACAATTTTATGTTCAGCCCATCCTCACTAATGCCACGTGCTACCATGACATAGAAAATGTGCTTCCCAATTTCTTCATGCCATTCAGGTCTCCAGTAACTTGCATACTTCTTTACAAAGTTTTCTTTCTCATCTTTTCCGCTTTAAATGTTTAGATCACAATCTTATTTTTCTGGCATATCTTTATTTGATGTAACTTACTTTTTTGGGTTTTCTTTCCCTCAAATGGCCTGTGATAAATGCCTGTCTTCCATTCATCCTTGGCTCACTGTGAGCTTATTTATTTGACATGTCTCATGAGAGTCAACAGTATTCTGGCTACTGGGCTCAATCGTGGAACTAGAAATATTAGCAACATGCATTCTATGTCCTCAAAAGATTACTTGAGCTAGTGACATATCTCAAATAGTTGTTGTGAATATTAAATTAAGCAATGCATGAAAATGCTTAAAATAGTGGCTGATACATGGCAAGCACGCAATAACACAATGGCAAGTACTTAATAAGCATTTTTTATGTTCCAGACACCATTTTAAAACAGTAAACATATAATAAATCACCATATGAACGATGCCATCATTGTATACATTTCACAGAGAAGCAAATTAAGATTCAAAAAACATTAAGCAAATTGCTCAATAATACGCTGCTTAGTGAATGCTAGTGCTGTGTTCTGAACTGAAGCTGTCTAATTCCAAAATCCAGGTGCTAAATCACTATCAGACTACCTTTTCAAAATAGTTAGCAATTATTATATCAGTATATATAGTGATTCCTGGCACAAAGGAGGCATTAATATATGTTTAATAAATGAGTTAAAGGAATAAGTAAATATAGCCTATAAAATATAGGTTATATATAATATAAATTTTAGAAAGTTGTTTCTAAACTTGAACAATATCCCATGTGGCTAGGATCTAGGATGAATTAAACAACTTGCAAAAATTAAAATGAAAAAAAAAATCTAAATATTGAGCCAGTGGTTCCTGAACTTGGATTATTGCCAGAACCACCAAAAGTGATTTTTAGAAATGCAGCTTCCTTTATTGAAACATTGATCTATTGATTCAGGGTATCTAAGAGTGAGACCCAAGGATATAGTAATGTATGAAAAACAAAGCAAGCACACAAACAGACATTAAAAAAAAAAAAAAAAAAACACTCAGAACTGTGAGCCAGAATGATGATGCAAATTTTGGCATAACTTCTTCATGACTGGCATAACCAAATGTTCAATACACACTAATATTAGAAAAAACAAACTATCCCTATCAATATATCTACCCCCTATAACAGAAACAAACATCCACAAAACACACAACTCAATGGGAGAGAGATGGAAAAGACACACTTAGGACCAAATAGGAAACTTCAAATTTTTGGAATTCTAGATGAAAAGCAGATTAGGAAAGACAGTAACTTCTACAGAATAAAGAGTAAAATAGTATATAATATATGGTAGAGGGTTAGGGTCAGGATCACTGTGTGAAACACCTCCAAAGGAAGGGGTGAGGCACCCCCAACCAGCCTGGGAAAAAGTAGAGCTTGATTTTATATATCCATACACACACACACACACACACACACACACACAGATACACACACACGGACTTTACACCCCCTAAAAAAGCCTGTATTTATTTAGCTACATGTAAAACAGTTTTAAGTGACCAATATTGACTACTAAAGGAAGTTTCAAGAAATTCCAAAGAATCAATAGCATAGAGCTACTTTCTTGGATCACAGTATCATCAGGAAGCAACAATAAAAGAGCAACACATAGGTATATATTTAGAAAACACAAAATTACAGTTGAGGAAATGATGTCAGCAAAACAGTGGAATGGGAGTATTTTTTTAATGTCTTGCCCTCAAAGAGCTCTCACAGATGAAAGTAACTCTGTAGAAGTCCAGGAGTCCATCAGAGAAGTCCTAACATACCACCAGAGGTGGGGAAACGTCTGATTAGGTAAATTAAAGGAGGTAAGAACAGTTTTGCTGTACTTGTCTCACCTCTTCCATAAGGTACCATCTCACAAACAAGAGATAATTTCTTGGCCCATGATTTTACCCATGGGAGAAAAAGAACGTAAGAGTGGTTGACTTCCCCAGCTCTATGGGGCTCTGCCAAAGAGGCCCACTTCTTTCTTGCCCCAAGAATACTGACATGTGCTGTATGACTCAGGGGTGAAGAGTAGCTGGGACAACAACTCTTAGGATCATAGGAATGCAGATCCTACTAACTTCATGGAGTCCATCAAGAAGCTTGCTTATGAGTTACCAAGACTGAATCATGAAGAACTAGAAAATATGAACACATTAATAATGAAAAAGAAGAGGGGAGCCTGGATAGCTCAGTCAGTTAAGCATTTGCCTTTGGTTCAGGTCGTGATCCTGGTGTCCCAGGATCAAGTCCTGTGCTGAGTTCCCTGCTCAGTGAGAGCCAGGTTCCTGCTTGGTGGAGAGCTGGCTTCTCCCTCTCCCCCTCCCACCTGCTCTCTCTCTCAAAAATAAACAAATAAAATTTAATAAAATGATAAAGAAGATTGAGTCAGTAATCAAAACCATCCAAAAAAGAAAAGGCAAGGAACCAAAAGTTTCACTGGTAAATTCAACCAAACATTTAAAGAATAATTAATACCAATCCATCTCAAAGCCTTCCAAAAATTTGAAGAGGACAGCACACTTCCAAATTGGTTTTATAAGGCCAACATTACTCTCATATGAAATTTTGTCAGAGGCTTTTTCTGCAGCTGTTAAGGTGATCATAAGATCTTTATCCATCATTCTGTTAATGTAGAGTATCACATTTATTGATTTGTGTATGTTGAAACATAATTGCATCTTGGGGTAAATTCAACTTGATCATGGTATGTGATCGTTTAAATGTGTTGCTTAATTCTGCTTGGTAATTTTTTTTTAAGATTTTATTTATTTATTTAAGAGAGAGAGAGAGAGAGAGCGCAAGCATGAGTAGTGTGGGGGGCAGGGAGAGAGGCAGGCTCCTTGCTAAGCAGGGAGCTTGACGTGGGCTTTGATTCCAGGACCCTAAAATCATGACATGAACTGAAGGCAGATGCTTAAACGACTGAGCCACCCAGGTACCCTGCTTGATAATATTTTATTGAAAATTTCCAGATCTATATTCATCATGAATATTTACCTTGTAATTTTCCTTTCTTCTTGCCCAGGGCATATATGAAAAGTCCTCAGCTAACTGAAACTGAAACGTTTCCCACTAAGATCAGGAACAGTATAGAACACCCACTTTCATCCCTTCTTTTCAACACAGTACCGGAAATCCTAGCCACAAGTAAGAAAAAAAAAAAAGACATCCAAGGCCTCCAAATTAGAACTGATGAAGTAAATCTGTCTCTGTTTTCAGATGACATAATCTCTATATAAAAAACTCTAAAGACTTCACCAGCAAACTATTAAAACTAATCAACAAATTCAGTAAAATTTCAGGATTTCAATTTGATATACAAATGTCAGTTGTGTTTTATACACTAAAAACAAACTACTGGAAATAGAAATTAAGAAAACAATCTTATTTATAGTAACATCAAAAAGCAGCAAAATATTCAGGGATAAATATAACAAAGGTAGAAAGTCTTATGTGCTGAAAACTAGTAAGATATTTTTGAAAAACTGAAGCAGACACAAACATGTTGAAGATGCTGGTCAAAGGGTACGCACCGTTAATTATAAGATCAATAAGCTTGGGGGAGTTCATGTACAGCACCATGACTACAGTAAATAATACTGTGTTGCATACTCTAAATTTGCTAAGAAAATAGACCTTAAGCATTTTCACTAGAAAACCAAATTTAGAGTAAGTATGTTAAGTAATGGATTTGTTAATTAACCTGACTGTGATATAATCCTCACAAAGCATATGTATGTCAAATCACCATGTTGTATATTTAATTAAGGATTAAATACTATTTTATTTCTCAATTATACCTCAAATAAAGCTGATAAAGGTTAGATGGTAAATTAAAAAATATATTTCTATCTGAACAGCATGAAAAATACAACAGATTAAAACTTACGAGATGCAGCTCAAATCATACTTAAGGGACATTTTCTAGAACTAAATACAATAATTAATCGCCCCCCAAATAAACTAACTGATAAACTCAGCATTCAAGTCATGAAATTAAAAGAACTAAATACAAAGAAATATAAGAGATCATAGAAGGAGCATAAATCGATGCAGAGAAGACAAAAAAGGAGGGAGAATGGACAAAATTGATAGAATTCTAAGAATGATAAATCAGAGATAAAACACATATCGGTAGTATTAGGAATAAAATTGGGACACAATTATAGCTACCGTAACATTTAAAAACAATTTATAAAATTAAAAAATGAGTTTACTGACAGGTATATTTCAAGGTGGGTAAACTCAGATGGTGAAGAATCATGGAGTTGCTACCTAGGCATATTAAAATTTTGGATGTAGAATGATTAAAATGGAAAGTAGATTTATTATTTGTAAGATATAAACGAAACGGGGAAGGAAATACTAACTAGATTTTTAAGTCATAAAATAATGACAAACTTTATGTTAATACAGTTTAAAACTTAGATTAAATGAAAAATATTTAGAAATATACAAATTATCCAAAATCACCTAGTCTTTAGGATATTTGATTGGTCTCCAAAATAAACTAAGTATACAGAAAACTTTCTCCATGTGATCTCCACAAATAGCCAAAGAAATCTACCCAGTCCCCCAGTGTAGACAACTATAAATAGAACTAATTAAACGTTTAAGAAACTATTTTTATCATACAAAATAAATAGGAAAAGCTATAAAATATATGGAGACAGAATTACCTCAACATCAAAGATCACGAGGGTATAAGATATAAAAGTTTCAGAATAAACACAGATACTAAAATTTTGTATAAAACATAAGCACATTAGTTCAGCGGTACATAAAAGAAAATTTACCATGAACATATTGGATCCAGTCTGAAGAGTCTAGGATGGTTAGACAACAACACATCTATTATATATTTCAACACATTAGATAAAAGGTGAAAATAAAACTCCTAATTATCCTAAGACATGCAAATTAATTTTATAAAATTCACTATTTATGATTTAAAAATCACCAAATTAGGAAAATACAAAAAATTGCTTTACCCTATAAAGTTCTTATCATCATATTTAATAGAAAATCCCTAGGAACTTCCAAATTATTGGCTGTTTTGGATAGAATTTTGTCTCCTGCAAACTTATATGTTGAGGCCCTAACACTCAGAATGTTATTGTGTTTGGAAATAGTATTCTAAAGGAAGAATAGTATTCTAAAGGGGTAGATTATGTTAAGATGAGGCCAGTAGAGTGGACCCACCCCCGGTATGACTGATGTCCTTATATGAAAAAGAAATATGAAAACACAGTGAGACATCTGAGAGAAGTTACATAGCGGGAAAGACCATTATGAAGACCCTGGGAAAAAGCAGCCATCTGCAAGCCAGGGGAGAGGCCTCAGAAGAAATCAAACATATTCACACCTTGACCCTGGACTTCTGGCCTCCAGATTGTGAGAAATAAATTTCTGTTGCTAAATCACCCAGTCAGTGTTACTTTATGGCAGCCCTAGCAAACTAATCCGGCAGCAAAACAAGAAAGATGTGCTCCTATTCCTGCTTCATGTCAATGCTCTACAAGATACCATAACCGATGCAAAGGGGAAAACATCATTTCTTTTTATCTAAACCAAGCCCCACTCTATTAATAGTGTTTGCTAAAACACTGAGATATAAATATTGATAGCAATTCTGTATCCTAGCTACACTCAGAAAAAATAGTAAAAGAAAATAGTAAAAACTAGGGACACCTGGGTAGTTCAGTTGGTTAAATGTCTGACTCTTGTTTTGGCTCAGGTCATGATCCCAGGGTCCTGGGGTCAAGCCCTGCATCGGGCTCCAAACTCAGCGGGGAGTTTGCTTGAAGATTCTCCCACTGAGCCCACCACCACCCGCACTCACTTGCTTGCTCTCTTTCAAATAAATAAAACTTTAATAATAATAATAATAATTAATATTAATAAACCTATATTACATAGAGAAAGAAATCTAACAACAATTTTTTAATCTTTAAGGAGAAAATGTCAAAATATTGTTGAAGACCACATAAAAGTAGGACTAAATGTAAGATACATGGCAAAGTAAAAGATGAGAAACTATTATTAAAGATCTTAAGTCTCACTAGATTAAAACACAGTTCACCACTTTCCCAAAAAGAGTTTTCATAGAAGTTAATTGGTTCTAAATTTCATATGGGACTAAAGGAAGAAAAAAAGTAACTTTTGAAGGCTAGAAACAAGTGGATAGACTTGCTCAAAAGATACAGAATTATTTTCAAGTATTACTAATTTCAACAGAGCACTGTTAAAATAATACAGAAAAACAGAGCACCCAGAAAATAGACCTTAGCACTTAGGCAGAATTGCTACATAATATAAGTGACATTAAAAAATCAGAGAAGAAACCAATTAATAATCACTGTTGCTTCAACTAGCTTTACATACATAAAATGTAAAATATAATTAGAACTGTGGGATAATAGTGCTTCATATTTTGTCCCAAGAATATCAATTTTTATTATAAAGGACAGAATAGAAACAAATAAGTTGACACATTAGTCAAAATAAGAAACTAGTTTTTAAAGCAAACTGTGTAAGAGATTAGCATTTAGTCAAAGTCAAATAATTGTTTCATTTACATATTTTCTCTAATAGTGGAACTTTATAATATTACAATTATGTTTCAGATGACTACACTTGTTAAATTTTCCCATTATATTTTCTAAATCAGGGTTATAGAGAAACATAAAATGTTTAATTCACTTTTTTGTAGGGTTAAAGATTTTCAACTATTATCTGTTTAAGAGAAACATATCTAGTTATTAGAAATCACTTCACTTATTTCTAGTTCCATACTATTTCACTTCACCGAGGTGTCCGTAAGTCTCCTGACTGATCCAACCACACTGTGGTCTTTAAAATGAATGAGCAGTGGGGAATCTGTTTTGTTATTAACATTTGAACTTCTTTCCAAACTCCTTTCTGTCTTCTAGACTATTGAAAAAGGTAATATAAATGAATTTATCTTTTCTATAATCTACTGGTATAAATACTGCTCCTATGGAATGATGTCACTATTTTAAAAATCGGTTTAATGAAATACACGTCTATAAAATTTATAGAAGAAATAGTGAATCAACTGGAATGAGACCTGAGTTTATTTTTATTTATGTTAATTAAGCTATATGGTACAAAGTGTTAAATTCAGCTTTAGATGGCATATTGTTAGATGATGATATGCTAGATTTTTTTTATCCACACACGTCACATATGTGGATTTCTGTTGTGAACATAACATAGATGATGTGTTCCAGATGCTGGCATTTTAAGATAAAAAAAGCATCCAGAAACCCAAAGGAGCTAAAGAATCCTCAAGAGAGCAACCAAAGGTCCCATGGAGGCTAGGCAATCTTTCTCTGTTAGTTCCTGCAGCAACAAGAATTTCGAAACGCTCATAGCTCAGTTTTCAGAAACTGTGTCAAGTTTTACAGGCCAAGACAATTACGGCACTAGGAAAACAGAAAGGGAGGAGACAGAACTAATCTATAACCATAGTACAAAAGAATTAAAAATAAGGAACTAAAGGCGCCAGTCTCTTGCAAAGCCTTTAAGTTAAAAAAAAATATATATATATGCTACCTACTAAGTAACATGCACATAAGAGATTATAATTGACCAAAAAAACAACAAGGAAAAAAATAACGTTAAAAATAATACAAATCAGGGGTGCCTGGGTGGCTGAGTCAGTTAAGCATCTGCTTCTTGATTTAGGCTCAGGTTATGATCTGGGGGTTGTGAGATCAAGACCCTGTCAGCCTCCCTGTTCAGTGGGGAAACTGCGATTCTCTCTCTCTCTCTCTTCTTTGGCCCCTCCCTGCCAAGCTCACTCTCATGTACACTCTCTCTCTCTAATAAATAAATAAATCTTAAAAAATAAATAATACAAATGAAAACTAATGAAATGCAAGTTAGTAGTTTTAAATATTTAATCTAGAAATAATGAAACTTGGGAATTAGTAAGAAATACCAATGTGACCAATCTAAGAAATTTAAAGATAAAAAAATAAACTCAAGTAAGAAGAGGAAATAATATCAATAAACACAGATGAATATAATAATAATAAAAAAATTAAAGGTTGGCTATTTCCAAAAGTGTGTTTACTCAAATAGAAAATCACCTCCTGAGATCTAACATGAAAATAGTGATATAAAAGTATACTTTCTAAAAAGATAAAGCCATTAATGCAAAAGATCTTATGCAACTCACGAATTAATATAGAAACTACTAGGATGTTACAATAGTCCCAAGTGTATTTGAGGAGCTAGGTGTACATAATACAAGCAATTTACTATTGCATGTTTAAGATAAGACTTCTGGTCATTGTCTTGCAGACACAGAAACTATGAACTTTGAACTTACCTTTTCCACCAGACAGAAATTCTTTGTATATCTCTACCAGATAGAAATCTACAAGTTAGATTCTCCCTCTACAGAATTGTAACATGACACATTTAATACACAATCCATATATATATTTGTGAGCTTCAGATAATTTTCTGACAAAGGTAGAAATAAACTTTGCAGCTTTTTAAAAAAAGGTATTACTGTAGATGGAGCCAAGAACATGATTCAGTAGAGTACAAAACATACATTAGAAAATGGTATCAAAACTGAGTCAAGACAATGAGACCCCTTTCTATCAAGTAAACACATGCAAGCCTATATTACGTATAGAAAAAAGTATATTCATTAAACATGTCAATCTCCAACCTAAAAATTCTCGACAAATTAATAAGAGAGAGATGCCATTCCCTGCGAAATACAGAAGGGCAAGTTTGAATGAAAAGTTGAAAAGGAACTGTGGCATGATCACTTTAACGCAGGTGCACTTTCAGGCAGAAAAGTTTCAAAAAAAATGTATGTACACAATTTGGTTACATTATAATTCAAACTAACCTTGGAAAAATTCACCTGCCTCTAAATGCACAGTAATAAGATGGATGACCAGGAGAAATTTTTGGATGTGAGCACAAGAGAAGATATATAACTGCATTCACTGCAACACTGTTTGTTTATTGAGGAAAATAATTAGAAAGAAATGAAATGGCCTTTAACAGAAGAATGGATAAATTGTGAGATTGTCACCAATGAACAAGTGAAAGCTACATATACAAATGATGATAAGTTTCATGTACAGAAAGCTTACTTTTAAAAAGGAAGCTGCAGGGTAACATGAACATCATGTTAGCATTCAATAAATAAATTGCAAACTCTACATAACAATACATTATAGATTCATGCATATTTAGATTCATGCATATTTATAGACTTCTGCATAATTTTTCAAATATATGAACATATACAGGAGAATGATAAACACAGATATCACAAGCCAGCTGCCTTTAGAGAGAAAGAACAGAAAACGAATCAGGGAAGATAATGGGCCTCAAATGTATGTATGTTGCTTCAGTTTTTAAAAAGAAAAAGAATTTCTTAAAGATATATGGAATCTTGTTAGGATTTGATAGAGTTAGATTCTGGGTACATGAATACCCAGATTACTCATATTATTCTGTATTCCGACATTGGTGGGGGAAACAAAATCCCAAAAAACAAAAACAAACAAAAAACTTCATAATTAGGAAATAAAACCAAATAGGAATATAGGATTTCTGGATGAGAAATATTGATTGAGAAAAGATAGCACTATGTGAAAATCTAAATTGTAAGTATATTTTATGGCAAGATGTTTTAAAAAGTTGATTTAGATAGCAACGCACCTAATCTGAAGTTACAGTGTAATATGGAGAAGTTAGAAAACAGGTAAGGGACTCCAGGAAAAAAAAAAAATAGCATATGTCCCTTAGTGTCCTTGTCTGTAAAATAGACAATTAAATGGATCTTGCCTCACAGAGTTTTTGTGTGGATTATATCTGATTAGAAGTTGATGACCAAAAAAAAAAAGAAAAAGAAAAAGAAAAAGTAGATGATCATTTGTAAAAATTTCTATTATATAGTCCTATATAGTACTGGAATCTTATGGTAATTAGTTTACCTAAATCACTTGGTTGATTAGCTGTGAATTATCTTTACTGTGAAGGTTTCCTTTTCATCTAGATCTATACCATACCTAATATGTGTATCCACATACATATATGTTCATTTTTATATGAGAATATTTAATAGTTGCCACTTATTTGACTTAAACTATTTCGTTTACTTAAATATTTTATATAGCTTTCACAGTACTTAAAATTTAGGTTTTGCTAACTTTTAGCATTTAAATTATAACTCCTAAAAAGAAACTCCTTATACATATCTACATAGCTGTAAAATTACAATAAAATCTATTTATATACTTTGTGACATTGAAGCAAACCAAGTATTAACTTCTTTAGCTTATAGCTGTTAAATTATATGTACAAAATATGTTCATTTTACATAAGCATGCACTTCTCAAGTTCTGTAAACAAGATTCAAAATGGATTCTGAAGTATCTCCAGTAGAACAAACTCAGAATAGAAGCCATGAAATGCAGAACATCACTATATACATTATACACATATATATGTATAAATATGTATTTTAACTGAACAAATGCTCAGACCAAAGAAATCTTTGTAAGAGAAATAATACTAGTTTCAAATGAGGAATAAAGGTAGGAGATGCATGATTACTCATATTTTTGAAAGAAAAGACATTCTTTATCAACAAAATGAAAGATTAATGGAATTTTCAGAAAATTCTCATTGCGATTCTCAAGTAATTGTATTCCTCTACCAGTTTTACTGTACTCACTTTAAGTGATTTCTGACCCTTCAACTAGAATTAATTCAATTCCCTAAATAGCTGGGTTCAATTTTGAATTGTGAATAATTACTATTATTAACAAAAATATCAACAGCACGAGATTCTGACTAAAACAAGTAATAGTAATTCCTTGCTCCCTGAAATGTTAGCTTCAAGGTTACTAAAATTATACCCCTTTGCTATGAGTGAGATAACTCCATTTTTATATCAAAGTTGTCTATTGACTCCTATCACATTATAGAATATTTTTCGTTTTTCTTAATCCTTTGTAATCCTTTATCCTTTATATCCTTTATAATGTAATCATTACTTAGATTTCTCTCCCTAAAATGTTTTTTTAGGTGCTCAGTATTTTTTCAATAAGTAAATTTTAAATAAAATTATCAAAAGCTGAATAGATCATCACATTCCTGCCTTTCATCCTTTACACCCACTCTCTGGTGTTTTTAATGTCATTAATAGTATATCAATTTGCCAAAAATCTATCAATCACTTATTGAATATTTGTTATGGACCATATTCTGCTATGCACAGAGCACGAAAATAATAAAATAAATATTGCTTTGTACAAGTCATATTTTAGAAGGGGAAATATATACCAAATAATTAGTACATACTCTAATAACATGAATGTTGTTAAGCATATTCATAAACATATTTTTATTAGGCTGCAAAAGTCCTTGCTCTTCTGGTCATTCAACTTAATGGGAAAGAAACAGTGTTTGCATGAGAATGTTAATAAAGAACATGTGGTCAAAAAAGGTGTGGATACTTAAACATATTTAGTATTACACATTTCTATTTCCTCTATAAAAACATTCTTTTCTTCAGGTCACAAAAATATTCTGTGTCCCAGAAATTAGCCCAGTGCATAAAACCATCCATAAATAATTGGTGAATGAACCTGGAGACATAGCTGACTAGCTAGGCATGAAAAAAAAATTCCCTGAAAAGTGCTGGAAACTCAGCTGAGATTCATTCTACCTAATTTGGGGGCTCAAATGCAATAAAATGACAGTGAAACAAATTACAAGCAGAAGAAAGGTAGAAGTGAGGTTCAGTTCAATTTAGCATTATTTGTAATTTCCATAGTAAACTATAATCCAGTTATGCAAAGTTACTATAACCCCTTAACTAACTCATTAAAAAAACATTAAATTTCAAAATGTAAAGGAAAATAAGAGAGACAAGTAGAAACATGTCCTAAAGTGATTTTGTTTTTGCATTTCTACATCTTTTCATCTCTTCAAGTTATTTCGTGTCTTTTTTACCTCCTGCGACTTTCAAATTAGCTTAAATGTGATCTAGATGATTATTCATCCAATTTACTTGAATATCACTTGAATACACTGCCCCCTACTTTTCTAATTTCCTCACACTTGATGAGGGATTGCTAAGGACACTATGCAAATGTGAACTCATTTCCTCAAATTGTGTAATTGCCTTTCAGGGAGATATTAAAGGTGTGAAAATTTAATCTTAAAAGATAAATATACAGGAAGTATAGAACGACTTGAAATGACATTCTAAGGAGATTCTAGATCCTTGTAATCTAGTCCTTAAAACCTCTGTATTATTCTTTTATTCAAAGATTTTTTATGAATGTCTGACCTGTGCCAGATAATGTGCTATGTGCTAATATAAGAAAATCTAATTTTTCTTATTTTTGCACATGCATGCACTACATATTTAATATACTTTTTATCATGTTAAAAATTACCTTCTATTTATTACTTATTTTTACATTGTGAGCATTTTTATATTGATTCATATTCCTTCCTATAAAGGATAAATAAGTATGTTCTGAGCCTCTCTCTCACCTTTTTCTTAATGTATCTCTCATCGTTTTTGCATAAATTTAATAAAAATAACTAGGTGTTCCCAGTTCAGTTACATTCTTCTCTTCTTGCTCTTGGGAGTGATCCAGGTTTTGTAAATGCACATTAATTCCTAGCTGTTTAAAGTCTTGTTGATGTTGTTGTCAAAATAAGGGTTAATGTTGAATTTTCTTGAAGGTTTTTTTTTTTTTTTTTGGATATTAAGATGGGTCTAAAATTTTCCTCCTTACATCTACTGTAATGGTGAAGCTGCATGAATACATTTGCTAATGTTAAACTATTCCTGAAGGAGCACACTTGATTTTGACATGTTCGTTTCTACTGGAGTTTCAGAATCTTACCTAATATTTTGTAAGTCTTAATGGACATATGCTATGCATACAGGAGAATGCATACACCAAACCTGTATAGATTGATGATGAATATATAAAAAATGAGCAAACACATGTACTAGCAACCAGATGAAGAAAAATGACATCATCCTATAATAATCCCATTGTGCTTCCTTCACATCAGTAGCCCTTGCCCCATCTTAAAAAAAGGATAGTTATTGAGACTGGTAAGACAGCAGAAGAGTAGGGGTCCTCAAATCACCTGGTCCCACAATCTTACCTATGTAACTTTCAAAACATCATGAACACCTACGAATCCAACCAGAGATATAAAGAGAGAACAGCTGGAACGCTACAGAGAAGTTTTTGCTTCTAACAAGGTAGGAAGGTGAGAAAAATAAAAAATAAATCAAGTGGGGGAGTAGAACCGGGACTAGTGGGGAAAGGGGAGCCACAAAAGCTTCCAGGGCACAAAAGCCCAGCCCTGGATCGGGGGGAGGGGAACTTTACAAATTTGCACCCAGGTTTTCCCAGACAGAAAAGTGCTTAGAGGGTTAAATTGGGCAGAACCACAGGAAGGGCAGTGAAGCCTCAAGATTCCTGGAGACACTATAAGCCTAGGGGCCTCCTGAGAAAGCTCACCACAAACTGCAGTCCCATCGCCTAAGGGGCTGAAGTATCACCTCCCTCTGGGGCATTTGGAAGAAGCCCGCCTGTTATGTGGCGTGGCTCCAGAGCTCTCTCTACCCCAGTGCCCTGCAACAGCCAGAGGCAGCTGTGCTCTGTTTCCTTTGAGAGAGGTGGCCCCGGGAGCGTGGGTCCAACAGTTAAGGGCCCTGGATCCCAGGGTGCAGAGGCAGACAAAGTCGGATATCCTGGTTCCCCAGGACAGGTGGAGGTGGGGAGGGCACAGGACAGCAAGGACTCTCCCACAGGGCACCCCCAGGCTGTGCAGATCAGTGCCCCACCTCCATTCACCCAGCAGCATCTAGGCTGGGGATTAGTCCAATGAGGACTAGGAGCTGCAGGCAGGTGGTTACTGGAGGAGCTGACTCCAGAGCTGGAGGCTGGCCACCACCAGTGGTGTTGTTCTTCCTGGTGTCACCATGTGCCTGGGAGGGACAGGGCCACCAGGGAACAGGGACCTCATGGTGTAAACAGCTCCCACTGAGCCCAGCACCCAGCGGGGGTGAGGCATCTCCCCCAGGTATACACACCTGAGAATCAGCACAGCAGGTCCCTCCCTCAGAAGACCAGCTAGAAGGACAGGGGAAGAGCAAGTTCTGGACCAAGCAACACTGGAAAGCTCCAGGACTGCGGGAAAACAGTATACAGAGGGTCCTTTTTTTTTTTTTTTTTCCATTATGACTCATTATCAGGTTAAAAATTTCTAATATTTCTTTTCTATTCCCACTGTAACTACAATATTTTACCAACTCTTTGTTTTTAACTTTTTCCTTTTTGGCTTTCATATTTCTACAATTGCATGTCTTAGATATATTTTTCACTTCTGAATTCCCTTCAACATATTCAATTTACTTTTGGTAGATATATGAGTTATGGGTTCTGCTTTTTGTTTTCTCTGTCTTGTTCTGTTTCACACTGGTGGAAGTTAGTACCTTCTAACACATGACCAAAATACACCCAGAACCAAGTGGAAAACTATGTTGGTTCATTCCGTAGGATTGTATTCTCTCTTCCTTCCCATTCTGCCCCCCTCTTTTATCTTGTTTATGTTTTTGTGCTCAATGTTGGGTCTTTATGTAAGTTTTGCTGGTTTATATTAAATTGGGATTGAACATCTTCTAACATACAGAACAAAATACACTCAGAACCAAGAGGATCACCCTCTAGGTCCCTTCAGGAAAACTACATTCTCTATACCACCATTCCTCCTCCCCAATTTTTTTCTTCTTCTTTGTTTTTGGTTATTTTTATTACTTTCCTTTAAAATTTGTTTTTTACTTTAGTGATCTTTTATTTTATTCTGTTCTTCTTTTTCTTTCTTTTATTTTGTGGCCTCTGACCTCTTTAGAATCATTTAGGGTGTATTTTACTCAGGTCATGGTTGATAGTCTTGAATCAGCTCGCTCATACAGCCACTCTTCACTGGACAAAGTAACTAGAAGAAAGAACTCACCACAGAAGAAAGAACCAGAAACAGTAATCTCTGCCAGAGTTACAGAATGTGGATTTAAATACGATGTTGGGAATTCAATTCAGAAGTACAATTATAAAGCTATTGATGGCTCTTGAAAAAAGTGTAAAGGACTCTAGAGACTTCACTACTGCAGAATTGAGATTTAATCAGGCCAAAATTAAAAATATTTTAACTAAGATGCAATCCGAAACTGGATGTCCCAACTGCTAGGGTTAATGAGGTGGAAGAGAGAGTGAGTGACATAGAACACAAGTTTATAGAAAGGAAGGAAGCTGAGGAAAAAAGAGAAAAACAATTAAGAACCCACAAGGACAGGATTTGGGAAATAAATGATAGCCTGAGAAGGAAGAATCTACGTAAAATTGGGGTTCCAGAAAAGGCTGAGAGAGAGGACCACAACATCTATTTGAACAAATCCTAGCTGAGAACTTCCCTAATCTGGGGAAGGAAACAAGCATTCAGATCCAAGAGATAAGAGAGGTCCCTCCCAAAATCAATAAAAATTGTTCAACACCTCGACATTTAATAGTGAACCTTGCAAATTTCAAAAATAAAGAGAAAATTCTTAAAGCAGCAAGAGACAGAGATTCTTAACTTATATAGGGATAAAGATTAACAGCAGCCCTCTCCACAGAGACCTGGCCAGCCAGAAAGGGCTGACAGGATCTATTCAGGGTCCTAAATGAGAAGAATATGCAGCCAAGAATGCTCTACCCAGCAAGTCTCTCATTCAGAATAGAAGGAGAGATAAAGGGCTTCCAAGACAGGCAGAAACTGAAGGAATATGTGACCACCAAACCGACTCTGCAAGAAATATTAAGGGGGACCCTGGAAAAGAAAGAGGAAGCCCAAAGAAATAATCCACAAAAACAGGGACTGAATAGGTATTATGATGACACTAAACTCATATCTTCCAAAAGTAACTCTGAATGTGAACGGGCTTAATGATCCATCAAAAGGCGCAGGGTTTCAGACTGGATAAAAAAGCAAGATCCATCTCTTTGCTGTCTACAAGAGACTCATTTTAGACCTAAGGACACCTACAGCCTGAAAATAAAAGGTTGGAGAACCATTTACCATTCCAATGGTCCTCAAAAGAAAGCATCCTTATATCAGATAAATTAGAGTTTATCTCAAAGACTGTAGTAAGAGAAGAAGAGGGACCTATATCATACTTAAAGGGTCTATCCAACAAGAGGACTTAACAATCATGAATATTTATGCCCCTAATGTGGGAGCTGCCAAGTATATCAATCAATTAATAACCAAAGTACAGAGATACTTAAATAATAATATATTAATAGTAGGAGACTTCAACCTGGCATTTTCTGCAAATGACAGATCTTCTAAGCAGAACATCATGAAAGAAACAAGGGCCTTGAATGATACATTGGACCAAACAGATTCCACGGGTATGTATAGAACATATCATATCATCCTAATGCAACTGAATACATGTTCTCAAGCGCACATGGAATCTTCACCAGAATAGACCACATACTGGGTCACAAATCAGGCTTCAACTGATACCAAAAGACTGGAATTGTCCCTTGTGTATTTTCAGACCACAATGCTTTGAAACTAGAACTCAATCACAAGAAGAAATTTGGAAGAAATTCAAACACATGGAGGTTAAAGATCATCCTACTAAAAGATGAATGGATCCTCTGTCTCTCTCTGTGTGTCTCTCATGAATAAATAAATAATATATTTAAAAGGGACTGGGGGGATGCCTGGGTGGCTCAGCAGTCAAGCACTTGCCTTCAGCTCAGGGCGTGATCCTGGAGTCCCAGGATCGAGTCCCACATTGGGCTCCTTGCATGGAGCCTGCTTCTCCCTCTGCCTGTGTCTCTGCCTCTCTCTCTCTCTCGCTCATAAATAAATAAAATCTTTAATAAAAAAAAGATCAAGAACATGACAGGGATGTCCACTGTCACCACTGCTATTCAACATAGTACTAGAAGTCCTAGCCTCAGCAATCAGGCAACAAAAATAAAAGGCACATGGATCAGAAGAATAAATTTTGTGAAAATATCTATGCTACCCAGGGCAATTTATACATTCAATGCAATCCCTATCAAAATACCATGGACTTTCTTCACAGAAGTGTAACAAATAATCAAGATTTGTATGGAATCAGATAAGACCCCAAATAGCCAGAGGAATATTGCAAAAGAAAACCAGAGATGGGGGCATCGCAATGCCAGATTTCAAGTTGTACTACAAAGCTGTGATCATCAAGACATTACAGTACCGGCACAAAAACAGACACATAGGTCCAAGGAACAGAATAGAGAACCCAGAAATGGGCCCTAAACTCTATGGTCAACTAATATTTAACAAAGCAGGAAAGACTATCCACTGGAAAAAGGACAGTGTCTTCAATAAATGGTGCTGGGAAAACTGGACAGTCACATGCAGAAGAATGAAACTGTACCAATCTCTTTACACTAGACACAAAGGTAAACTCAAAATGGTTGAAAGATCTAAATGTGAGACAAGAATCCATCAAAAGCCTAGAGGAGAACATAGGCAACAAAAGCAAAAATGAACTATTGGGACTACAAGATAAAAACTTATGCATAGCAAAAGAAACAGTCAACAAAACTAAAAGACAACCTACAGAATGGGAGGAGATTTGTAAATGACCTATCGGATAAAGGGCTAGTATCCAAGATCTATAAAGAACTTCCTAAACTCAGCAGCAAAGAAACAAACAATCTAATCATGAAATGGATAGAAGACATGAACAGAAATTTCACTGAGGAAGACATAGACATGGCCAACAAGCACAGGAGAAAATGCTCCGCATCACTGGCCATCAAGGAAATACAAATCAAAACCACAATGAGATCCCACCTCACACCAGTGAGAATGGGGAAAATTAACAAGGCAGGAAACCACAAATGTTGGAGACGATGTGGAGAAAGGGGAGCCCTCTTACACTGTTGGTGGCAATGGGAACTGGTGCAGCCACTCTGGAAAACTGTGTGGAGGTTCCTCAAAGAGTTAAAAATAGACCTGCCCGACGACCCAGCAATTGAACTACTAGGTATTTACCACAAAAATACAGATGCAGTGAAATGCCGGGACACCTACATCCCAATATTTATAGCAGCAATGTCCACAATAGCCAAACTGTGGAAGGAGCCACAATGTCCTTCGATAGATGAATGGATAAAGAAGCTGTGGTCCATATATACAAAGGAATATTCCTCAGCCATCAGAAGAGACGAATACCCACCATTTGCTTTGATGTGGTTGGAACTGGAGGGTATTGAGTGAAATAAGTCAATCGGAGAAGGACAATCATCATATGGTTTCACTCATATGTGGAATAGAAGAAATAGTGAAAAGGGATTATAAGGGAAAAAAAGGGAACTGAATGGGAAAAATTAGAGAGGGAGACAAACAATGAGAGACTCCTAACTCTGGGAAACTAACAAATGGTTGCCGATGGGGAGGAAAGTGGGGGGATGGGGTAACTGGGTGACAGGCACTAAGGAGGGCACTTGATGTTATACTATATATTGGCAAATTGAATTTAAATTTAAAAAAGGTTAAATAAAAATAAATTTTAAAAAAATATTACCCCCAAAAAAAGGATGATTATTATCTGTCCTCTAATAACAGATTGGTTTTACCTGTCTTGGTACTTTACATTAATGCAAACATGATTATGTTTGGCTTCTTTCTCTCAACATTACCCTAGTGAAACCCATCCATGTTGTTGCATATAGTTTTGACTAATTCCTATTATCACTGTTTAGGAAGCCATTATGTAAATATTCCATAAAATATTAATCCATTGAGTTAAATTTATGGACACTGTGATAGTTTCCAGTTGGGACTGGAATTATAAAGAAGGCTACAAACCAAAACAAAACAAGAACTAAAGTGAGAGAAATGCTATGAACATTCCAGCAAAAGGTTTAAGCCAACAGATAGAATTTGGTTGAACATGCATGTAGAACTGGAATTTCTACGTCATACGTGGTATCTCTTTAGCTCGATTAATTCATGCTAGAGTTCTTAAGAGCATGTGTACCAATTTAGAGTGCCATCACAATGTCTGAGAGGACCAGCTCCTCATGGAGATCTGCAATTTTCCTTGTTGTTTGGTCATTCTGAAAGATGTAGAGTGGTGTCTGTGGTTTTACCTAATTGTTCTTAAACAATAAAAATGATGGGTTTTTAAAACATTTTTTATTATTATTTATTTATGATAGTCATACAGAGAGAGAGAGAGAGAAGCAGAGACACAGGCAGAGGGAGAAGCAGGCTCCATGCAGGGAGCCTGATGTGGGATTCGATCCCGGGTCTCCAGGATCGCGCCCTTGGCCAAAGGCAGGCGCCAAACTGCTGCGCCACCCAGGGATCCCAAATGATGGGTTTTTATGTGCTTAGTAGCCATCTCCTTTTGAAGTCTTTTGCCACTTTTCCTCCTAGGTTTTCAGTATTTTTCTTACTAACATGTAGGTATTTTGTTAAGTATTCTGGATAGCAAAACATTTGCTGGATGTATTTTAAGTAACTTTTCTGCCAGCTGCTTTTTACCTTTTTGGCATCTTTTAATAAACAGAAGGACATATTTTCACATAGTACTAATTATTTTTTTCTCTTCTTCATAGTGATTTTGTATCTTGTTGGTGCATTTTGTGTCCTGTTAAACACATTTTCCTATTCCATGGAATATATTCCAGTATGTTTTCCATTAAAACACACGGTTTCAACTTTTACAGGTAAACCTGTAATCCCCCTGGAATTAATTTTTGTGTATGATGTGGGGTAGGTGACTAAGTTGGAAAAAAACCTCAGAAAAAAAAAAAAAAAAAAAAAAAAAAAAAAAAAAAAAAAAAAAAAAAAGGAAAAAAACCTCAGTCTTCTACCTACATGGGGACATAGTATGTCTTTCCCCTATGTGTCTCCTTCATCACCCACACTGAACACTGCCCTTCTGACACTTCTGATCACCATGGTGTGGCCAGGTTTTCCTTCCTCCAACCAAACAATTCTCTGTGACACCAGCCGGTTGTCCTACAATTTTACTCAGTTCTAACTTGTGTTTCTTCTCTATCTGGTTTCAATATTTTCCCCTTAAAGTTAGCTTTCATAAATCTGATTGTGATGCTTCTTTCTGTGTATTTCTTCAGACTGATCCTGGTAGGAGTACAAACCTTCTAGAACCTGTAAGCTGATGTCTGCTACTAAATTTGAGGTTTTCACCTGTTACTTCTTTGAATGCTTTTTCAGATCCACGTTCTTTTCTTCTTCTAGGACACCAGTGTTCAAAACATAGACAGTTTATTGGCATCCCACAAGTTCCTGAGTCTGTGTTCATTTTTTTTCAATATATTTTTCAATATACTTTGTTCAATCTAGATCTTTTTTTTTATGATTTATCATTAAATACACTTGACTTTTTCCCCTGTCATCTACAATCTGGTAATCACGTTTTCTTATTTAAGTTATTGTATTTTTCACTTCTGAAATTCCCATTTGGCTTTTCTTTACATCTTCTATTTCCTTTTTTAGAATTCCTGTTTTTTTTTTTTTTTTCATTTTTCCAGGTGTTTTTGTAATTGTTTCTGGAACTATGTTTGTGACTATCCCCTTACAATCCACGTCAGAAAATTCTAACATCTATGTCATCCCAGTCTTGAGATCTGTTGTCATTTCTTCTCTGAGGTAAGACTTCTCTCGTTCCTGGCATAATGAATGATTTTCTGCTGTATGGTGGAAATTTTAGGTTTATGTTACAAGACCCTGGTTGTTATTTATTTTAGCAATCAGTAAGTCTTTAGCTTCAGAAAACATGCCCTGCCCAGTTCTGTGGGCTATACTGCAAACACCAATGTAATTTTCAAAGCCTTTGCTGTGCTATTCTGGTCTTTCTTGAGTATGTGCCACCCAGAGGTCAATGTGCAAACTAGCAGAATTCCACACTCTAGTTCACTTCTCAGACCTCTCACACAGTTAATTAGGGTTGGTTCATGCAGACACAGCTCAGTCGTGGTTGTGATCAGATCTTAATGTGCAAACTTTAAAGTGCTTTTCTCCAGTTTATCCTTCTCTGTCTTTTCCCACCTGGTACTAGTTGGAGGGGAAGGCTGGATGCCTCATTACTGAATGGGGACAGAATTCAGGTTTTCATCCATTGTCCCTGCAGCCAGGTTCCATAGTGTATTTACAAAGAAAAAGAAATATACCTTTGAAAATGTAATAGGATGTTTTCAACATTTTATAATAATATACAAAATGAACATTACAATTTTATATCAAATTAAGGTTAATTATCTCATGAGAACTGTATTAAAACATTAATGATATTAAAATATTATTCAATTATGACTTACAGAAAAGTAAAAAGGTAGCAAAGAGTTACAGCAACTTTTGAAAAGACACCTTTGTTATACAGAGACGTTTTAAAATCAAATGTCCAGAAATGTTCCCATTTCAGTTTTATTGGAAAAATATATACAATTAATAAAAATTTGAATATCTGCATACTTCAAGTATTTAAAAACCTTCCAAGTAAAGAGTGTGGATTTTGGATTGAATTTTTAAGAGTAAAAATTATAATAATTTAGTATTTTCTTGAAATGTTTTTGCGTCTAATTTTGGTTCCTATTATTAGTCTTTGGGTTAATAAACAAATTAAAGCAGAAATTTTTTTGAAGTAAATCATATATAGGATCAAATAGTGAGGAGAAAAATACAATGCAACAAGACCTCAATATTCCTAAATCCTGTAAGTACAGAATCTTGACATTCAGGGCTGTACATTCCATCTAGAAAACTAATCTCTGGTAAACTCCTACTCATTTTAAGGCAAATAGCAAGAGGCAGACATGAATCCTTTAGAAACATCTAAACAATCATCTATTATATAATTTACCATTGTGTAATAGATTGCTATAAAGTATGTATAAAGTATTTTCCCATCTGGTTCCCCAGTAGAGCATAAATTCCTAAGGGCAACTCCCTTGTCTTTTTCATCTCTCAATTTGCAGGACCCAGTCAATGTCTGAAAAAAAAAAACAAAAAACAAAACTGCTTGTTGGATGAATGAACAAACATATGAATAAATTCATCCATGTTTTTACAAACAGTAGGATTTCCTTTTCTTAAGGCTGATAATACTGATTATATGTATATACTACGTTATTTATCCTTTTATCTATCAATGGACATCTGAGTTATTTCTACACCTTATCTCCTATGTCTAATGCTGCAATGTAAACGGGAGTGCAGATATCTCAAGATACTTTTTTCATTTTTTTTTTAATTTTACTTATTTATTCATAGAGTCGCAGAGAGAGGGGGTGGGCAGAGACACAGGCAGAGGGAGAAGCAGCCTCTATACAGAGCCTCAACGCAGGACTCAATCCCAGGTCTCCAGGATCACGCCCTGGGCTAAGGGCGGTGCTAAACCACTGAGCCACCCGGGCTGCCCCTTTTTCCATTTTTTTAGAGATTATACTCAGAAGTGGGACTGCTTGTTCTTTCTGAGTTCTATTTTCAATTTTTTGAGGAACCTCCATACTGTTTTCAATATCAGCTGTACCATTTTCCATTTCCATGAACAGGGTGTAAGGATTCCAATTTCTCCATATGCTCATCAACATTATTTTTTGATAATAGATACACCAACAGGTGTGAGGTGATAGTTCACTGTGGTTTTGATGAGCATTTCCTTGATGAGTAGTGATGTTGGGCCCATTTCATAAAACCTCCCAGGAAAAACAAGCCCAGGACTAAAAAGGCTCCACTGATGAATTCTACCAAAATTTAAGAGAAATAAATGCTAATCTTCTCAAACTCTTCCAAAAAGTTCAAGAGAACATTTCTAAACTTATTTTATGAGGGCAGCATTAATCTGATACCAAAACTAGATAGAAAAGAAAACTATAGGCCAATATATCTGATGAACATAAATGCCACAAATCCTCAACAAAATACTAACAATTCAGTAGCACATTAAAAGAATCATATGTTATCATCAACTGGGATTTATTCTTGGGATGCAAAGATGGTTCAACATATGCAGATCAATTACTGTGATATATCACATTAACAGAATAAAGGACAAAAATCATGTGATCATCTCAGCAGATAAAGGAAAACCATTTGACAAAATTAAATACCATTTTATAATAAAAAGTTCTCAACAAATATAGAAGGAATGCACCTCAACATAATAAAGTCTATATATGACAGGCCCACAGCTCACATGAGACTAAACAGTGAAAATCTAAAAAGCTACCACACAGCAAAGGAAACAATCAATAGAACGAAAAGACAATCTGTGGAATAGAAAATATTTGCAAACCATATATCTGATAAGCAGTCAGTATCAAAACACATGAGGAAATTCTGCATCTTAATAGTAAAAAAATAATTAACCTGATTTATCAAATAACCTGATTTATTTGTTAAAATGGGTTAAAGATTTGAATAGACATTTCTTCAAAGTTTACATGGACTCCTGATTGTCCAAGGACCTGCTTGGACCAAAAGGCTAACAGCAAACATGTTGCAATAAGAGAATTGAAAAACTCATATACTTCGGGGCTTGTCTTCCTCCTGTGCCTGGGAACACTGTCCTCATATGAATAAACCCAGACAAGCTTATTGGAGACATGCCACCCAATCACCTCTAGCAATTCAGAGGACAGCCAGGAGTAACTAACAGCACTAACCATCAGGTATGTGAGCCAAGCCATAGTAAACCAATCAGTCCCCAGGTGACCCACAAGCTTACTGCAATTACATTAGTGAGTCCAACTGAAACCATCAGAGGAGCCTACTATCTGAGGCTGGCCTGTAGTGCTAAACAACAGGAAAGTGAGCTAACATATAATTATTGTTTTAAGCCAATAAGTTTGGGGAGGTTTGTTATACAGCAACAAGCTGGCTATATAATAGTAATATGTTACATAGTACATATATGGCATATATAACTCAAGTAATTAACATAATGCCTATAAACTCTAATAATCCATTTTAGTTATTGTTATTGCTTTTACTTATACATTTCTTTATTTTTTATTTATGATAGTCAGAGAGAGAGAGAGAGAGAGAGAGAGAGAGGCAGAGACACAGGCAGAGGGAGAAGCAGGCTCCATGCACCGGGAGCCTGACGAGGGATTCGATCCCGGGTCTACCAGGATCCCGCCCTGGGCCAAAGGCAGGCGCCAAACCGCTGCGCCACCCAGGGATCCCTACTTATACATTTCTATATAGCAATTTTTGTGGTGGGTTTTTAAACCAGAAACTTTATGAAAATGAAAAGGATTTGCTGAGAAATACATGGTCCCCCTTCTTCAATGATAAATATGTAGTTATTACAGGTATTGCATTATGTGTACTAGGACAGTCACCTCATAGACATCTTTATGCACATGTGTCAGTCTGTGTATATTTATATATATAACTATATAAACGGACATTTTTAGCATTCCCTATATATGCTTCCATGAGAATGCTTACATGTATACCTAAGAGAATATTTTCAATGCTTTGCAGATCCTCTTCTATGTACTCAGCATTGTTCTATTAAAAAGAGATGCTTTTTCAAATTATTTCATTGTAATGTCCAGTAATAGCCTCCTTTTAACCCCCAGCAATACGAGAATGTTTAACACAGAAGGTCACTATTTTAAATCTTCATTCTTACTAGAATATAAAATGCTCATTATAAGCAGTATAATCTGAATTTTAAGATAGTACCTTGTCTTAATTTGACAGGTAGAGGGTGTCTTTCTTCAACTAACACCAATTTCATTAGAGGTTAAAAGAAAAAAATATTAATTGAATTATATCTTTGCCAGTCATAAATGTGTCATGGTAGATTGGGACACATCCAAGCTCTCCATTCTAAGGGAAGGTCAATAAAATGTTTTGCAAAAGAAGTTAAAATTTACTTGAACTAAAAAATATTGACAGAATCTTCCACTCTACAAAGAGTCAGTATATTTCAGGCAAAAAACATCCCTACCCAAAGGCAGAATAAAGTAGAAAATGATCCAATTTGACCTATTAGCACTTTTTATTTATTAATATATTTACTATAACAAATACATTTCTTTCTAAATATGTACATTTTGAGCACTTTATATATAACTATAGTCTTTCCCAGCCTTATTGGTAAAATTGTACTGAAGAGAAATCTCATCACATATAATTAGAATATGGTGCATTCTGGGCTAAAGATGATTAAAAATAGTCTTGCAAATAGTCCTGCCTCGTTTTGAAAGAAGTTGCATTGACAGTTGAATTGAAAATGGGTGAGGAAGCTCATCTGTGCTACCTGAAGCTTATTTTCTGAAGCAGCTGGGAGCCAAGAAACATGTGTAAGATGTCACAAACTTCAGGGGCACACAAAGCAGGTCATTTAATTTGTCCTATTTAGAGTTTAATTATAGAATCACCACTCTACTTGTTTTGAAAGGGGAGAAGGAGAGAAAAAAAAAAAAAAAGCTCAGTATTTCCAAAGCTAAGTGTAGAATTTTATGTTCCAGTCGTCAAACCTTACTACCGAAAGTTGCCTCCACGAACTCCCAAAAAGTATTAAATACCGTAAGCTTGAGTTGGTTCTACTTTGACAGCTAGAACCAAGAGACATTATTTCTCAGCTTCTTGAACCATTTCAGTATGGCTGAGCTCACGCTGTCCTTCGTGAATTATTAGAAGTCATACCCTGTGCTCAGTTTCAAAGAAAAATGTTTGGTACCCAAACTCAGTACCATTGCTTTGTTTCGTTTTTAGTTTTTATAGCATCTAACAGATTTTGTCATCTGGAAATTTATATTGCTGCAAAATTGGCAGAAAAGTACTAAGAAAAGAGTGTATGAGGCAGTTTAAAGAAACTCTGAATGATGCAAAGCTCAATCAAAGGAGGACACATGAAGCCTCGCTCATTTACTACCTTAGTCTCAACTATTTAAAACTTGCATTCGCAAATCCCAAAGACAGTGGCCCATCTCACATACACAAAAAGAGAGCAACATGGTTAATCCCTTCCAATATCATTCATAGGAGTGGTTAACATAATGGAAATATAAAAATTGAAACAAAAATTACATGTAATATTAAAGTATTACACACACAGTTGGGAAGGGACTGAATTTATAATAAAAGGTCAGCCCCTATTTCAGTAGATAACACACTAATTATTTATAAAGATTCATTGTTATGCTGTGATATTAGACAGGCTTTTCAAGTAGGCACAATTCATTCTTTCCTTCAGCTAATATGATGCATGGAGGAGCTATTTCATGCTACGTGCTGTGCAAAACACAGAAGACACTGCAGTGAACAGAACATGAGCCTGATCCTTGCACTGCTTATGGTTCAATATAAAAATGAAAGGAAGCTATATTTCATATGCCAAATTTGATCAGTTGTTTGTGATGTCTAGAGTGACATATCCCATTCCTGGTCTAGTAACTTTTAATAAAAAAGGAAAGAAAGAGAGGGAGAGGAGGAGGAGAAAAGGAAAACAAGAAGAAATAAAAGGATACTACATCTGAATTGTAAGTAAGTAAATCCCTGATAATATGATGACTCTCAGTGTCTGTCCATATGGTGAAGAAAAATCATACTGGCCCTGCCTACCTCCCTTGATTATAGAAATCTGGTAAAATATATGAAATGTTTCAACTCAAAACGCCTATACTCCATTTAGTAGTATTATGATATTTTATAAGTGAACAGAGATGCATGCTGGCTAGCTAGGATGCATTAACCCATATGTTTGATTGAGAATTTATTATTCCCTTTTATAAAGAGTGATTGCACTTCCCTTGGTTCAGAAAGGGCCAGTTTTCCTATTTTACAGGCCCTGGAGGGGAAAAGGGTTCATGGAAACAAAATGAGGCAGAGTAAAAGTTTTAAATGGTCTATTTCTTCCCTATTTTTCCCATTATAAAAGAAAACCTAATATTTTATGCAATGCCATGGTCTGAATATATGAGATCATTTAAATGCTTCAAACATTGATTCAACACATTTATTCTTTCATTCATTAAATGAATATTTATTGCAAACCTACTGTGTTAGTAACTAAGTAAAATGCAAAATAAACTTAAGACAGTTTCTTGCTCTCTGGGATACCTGGTTTGCAAACCAACCCAGATTTTTATGTCAGGAAACCAAGGTCAAACTGTGGCTCTACGGCAGAGTGTTCTGATCAAGGTTTGCAAGCAGAGGACAGAACTATTCTAGCTTGACAATGTTTCAGGCATAATCTCTGGCAGGTTATTTCATCTCTGTAAGACTCAGACTCTCCCAAATGGTGGATAAATGCAAATGTCAAGGAAAATAATACTAATACATATCTTAAAGGGTTGTTGTCAAAATTAAATGAGGTAATAGATGTAAAATGCTTTGCTCAGTATTTGACATGCATTAAGTACTTGATAAATGTTAGTTATTACTTTTATATTATGTCAAGCACATATTTAATCTTTTGTTCTTCTTTGTAAAAAGGACCACTCTTCTCAAATGAAGTATAATAAGTGAAGACAAGAAAAGATTCAGGATAATGTGAAATACTAGAAATACTTTATGTATAGTTTCATTTCTATGATTTTGTCAGCTGTGAAAACTTGGGAAAATAACAGGACTTTATTTGCTTCCTCTTTTAATAAATAGCATAATAATAACAAATCTCCAAGGTTGGAGAAAAAGTCAATGACATAAGGTAAACAACCAGAAAGCCTCTTAAGAAAAACATGGTGTTAAAAAAAGAAAAAAGAAAAGAAAGAAAAGAAAAAAAGAAAAGAAAAGAAAGAAAAGAAAAAACACGCCGTCTGTTTGAGAAAATGCTTACCTAAATATTTTGCAGTAGATGAGATGTTAATGATAGGAATCTAAGCCTTGTTCCCCTTCCCCAAATCATCTTTGTGAGAACATGAGAACTTCTATTTACTACTGAGAAATACCTACATTTAGTTCTAAGAAGAAAGAAAAGGAGATAAAAATGGGAGACCAAGAATTGATAGACAAAAGAAAGAATCTGAGATGTAAATACAGTATTTACATTTTTAGATAATGCTGCTGTTTTTTGTTGTTGTTTTTGTTGCTGTTAAAAACATTTTCAGTGCCCTCAACTCTTCCTATTTTAGTGCGGAGACTAAACAACTCTGTGGCCCTTTAATTGATTTTAGATTTCTCAGGTTACCATGCTTTCATGTGGTGATGATGCAAAAAATAGTGGGAAACAGAAATCTACACATTTTGAAATGTATAGCTTGATTCATGTATTGATTGAATCTAGTTTACCCAATAACAAAATAGTGCCTTGCAAAGGGACATTCAATCAATTCCTGCTTTGTCTTTATGCTGTCAAATAATGAATGAGCTTACCTTTCTCGCACAATGCCCAAATAGAAATATTAATTTAAAAACAGTTCTATGCACTTGTAAAATGCTTATGCCATTAATAAATAACCAGTATTAAGTCTCTAAATTAAAACTTTTGCCTAAGACTTTGGAAATATACTTGTTAGAATTTTCCCATCATCTCACAATAGACTAGTAGAGCTGATGCTCCCTCCTACCCCAAACATGTTCCTATAACTTAAAATTGCCTCCCTGAAAAGACCATCTCTGAAAACGACCTTCCTCTTGAAATATAACTTTGGAATTCCACACTCACAAACTAAAATTTAAGTGAACAATAAAGGAAACTATAATGTTGGAACAAAATTGGAAACACCAGTATCCACTCACGATTTTAAAATGAGTCTTTCTAGATCTGTACAATAAAATTAGCTAGTACAGATATCATCCTACCAGCATAAACCTGATATAATGTCTTTGTTCCCCAGATTATCATTTTCCACCAAAGGAACCATGGCTTTCTCCTTGAAATAGTGGTTGATTTCTCATTTGGGGGCCGGAAAGATACAGGTGACACTGGCATATCTCATTTTAGCATAAAGCAAGGAATTTTAACATGGTCGCATCAAGAAACACAAAAACCTAGGCAGAAAGGGTTGATAGTGATCAGACTGTAACAATCAATTATAAAGATAAGAATAATGATTGCAATAAACTGAGACATATTTAATCTATAAACTGCCATAAATCTCTAAAGAGACCACAAATATAAAAGTTACTTACAGTATTTATTGTCAATTTTTTAAATTACAATACATCTTTAGATTTAACTTCTGGTTTTGTATGCGTTGAGACTTGATATCATTGTTACGTGGTAATGAAGTTACAGAGGAAGACAGCCATAAGGTCATCTCACCTATGGATCCTTGTACCAGTTTCATAGGCAGCGTATTGAGCAGGCATAAGAGAGTCCCACTCTGTAATTTGATGACATCCCAAATTTCTCCCCTACTAAAATGCTCCAAGAGCACCTTTCCTGAAAGTTTCACTGGAGGCTTATTCTGGTGGTGACATTTATTTTCCATTTGGAGTCTAATGGAGCAAAATCCTCTATAACTTAGTTCTTCAGAACGCAACCTGAGTGCTATTCAGATATAAGTATGCAATTGGACCAAAGATATTTTAATACCTTGCTCATGAGCAAATGGCAGTGTCCTACAATACGCTTATTCAAACTACACATACTAATTTTTCTCTTATTTCATCAGTGGAAAATGAGGGTCTTTTAAGATTTTATTTATTTATTCATGAGAGAGAGGCAGAGACACAGGTAGAGGGAGAAGCAGGCTTCCTCTGGGGATCCTGAGGCTTTTTTTTTTTTTTTTTTTTGAGTTTGCCCCTATTGCTTTATTGGTGTTTTATACAAGTGACTAAATAGAGTAACAAAAGCAGCTACGTGGGCCCCCAAGACCAAACAGGTTCCTCTGACTGCCGGCTAGAGTGCCCACCCCATTCCTCCTCCCAGGGTACCACTGACCGCCCCCCACCCTGCTCAGGGCTCAGCTGACAAGGCAGACAGAGTGGGAGATCACATTTTGGGGCTAGAAGAAAGGGCCCAGAGGACAAGGATTCTTCATATAAAAATGGAAATGTCTACTAAAAAAAGAGTCCAAAAAGTGTATGAAAGTCTATTTCAAACCCCCCAGAAGTCTTACAAAAACAGTAAAGCTAAAAATAACCAAAGGTCCCTTGTACACCCCCAAGGGAAAGAGGAGGAACCAGGCACTGTTGGTGAGAGTCACAGTGACAATGACCCCAGCGGGTGGCTAAGCCCAGGCCCCAGAGGCGTGATGGGCAAGTGACTAATAAGACACCCAGTCACAGGACAGAAGCAGCAAGGGCAGACTGGATGGGCCAAGAGAGGAAACCCAATGCAGCCCCCACTGTGCACCCTACATAACATTCACAAAAAACTCATTGGGGTTGCCCATGGCCATGTGGAAGCTTTGGTGGCTTGCTGTCAGTTCTGGGGCACAGAGCCCAGGGGGGCTGCACTGCTGGTGGGACAGGGGGTGGAGGGGGCGCACCATGACCACCATCATGGAATTATAGGGGAGGGCCCTCCCCTAGAGGTAGCCCATAGGGATGGAGCCCAGGGTGGGCTCGGAGATTGGGGGCACCCCCTGATGAGCTTCCATTCCAGGACCCCCGGATCATGACCTGACCCAAAACAGGTGCTCAACCACTGAGCCACTCAGGTGGCCCTGGAAAATGAGTGTTAATATCTACAATCATTCTTAACAAAGCCTCTGGTGGTAAGCAGTGATCCATATATCCTTGCTGACTATTAAAACAATACCTTCTCATAAAATAACCTATTATAAATGACCAAATTGCCTCAGCCTCATTTGTAATAACAACCTAGAAGATTCCAATGAGCCTACATTCAAATTTTTCCAGGATTAAATGAAACATGATTTGATACCTAGTCTTACCTCCAGGTGTTCCTTGCGGTTCCACATGAGATCCCAGGCTCCTGGTCACAGGTGGGCGAGCTGCTTTTTCAGAGGATCCCTGTCTTGTTCGTAGCTGTGGTTCTGGAGTCCTCAGAGCTCGGAGCTTCTCCAGCCGCCAGCGTGGTCATCTGTGACCCGGCTTGGCAAAGCCACCAAGAAGCAACCAGGCTTCCAGCCACCTAGGCTGCGCAGAGCCCACTCTCCCTTCCCGCTCCTGCCCTGGGCCAGGCCACCTGGAGCAAGTAGGAACACCTGGGTTCTTCTATATCAAAGGGCAAAACACCAAAACAAAGTTGAGAGAACGCCCCGCTTTAGTATCCAAGCCACACGTGGGACTTTCTGACACCCAGTAAACTTGTGCCTTGCACCAAGTGGAAAATAAACTCCAATTGGCCAGGAAAAACAAACAAAAACAGGCCTTCTCAAAAGAAAAAAATAATAATAAAAAAAAAAAAAAACAAACAGGCCTTCTCTTCTGGTCTAATAATACAATAAAATCTCTTGGTTAGTTATTACAAATAGGTCATAAGTTACACTATTTCCTGGTCAATATGACATTCCAATTATCTATTGCATGGTAACATATCAGCACCAAACTTGGTAGCTTAAAACAACAATCATTTTATTATCTCTCATGATTTCTCTGGGTCAGGAATATAGGATAAGTTTGGGTGCTTCTAGTTTGGGTTTCTCTGAGGGTTGTAGTCAGATACCAGCTACAGTTGGGACAGCCGAGAGCTGAAGCACTCTGGGGGTAGGGAGCTGATGGGACATCAGGTCTCTCCATGGAGCTTCTTTAGTTTTGTTTTTAGTTTTAGTAAAACTTCAGTTTTACTTTAGTTTTACCTCTTTAGTTTTACTTTGAGCATCCTCACACCACGACCATCTTAGAGCAGAAAAACTGTCCAGTTTCAATATAGTATCTGACATTATTTTCATTCTGAGTAGCATACAGTAATGATTTGGCATGCATTCTTTACTATTCTGTGCATAAAAAAATTTTAGGTACTACAGTTTTAAAATCTTGCATTAGAGTTGTGTATATTTGTCTGCTACATTAAGAAAGAGCCCCTCAGCTCAGCTCCACTTTTTCTATTTATAGAGCCTTGTAAAATTGATCTAACCTCATTAGGCCTAAATTTCCTCACTTGCAAATTACAAATACAAATAGTGTCTCATACGCTTATTGGGAACATGGTGCATGCCAGTCTCAACAATAATATCAAATAACAGATGTCTGATTTTATGGGTGAGGAATCCAAGGTTCATGGTAATGGCTCATTATACATGAATTTAATAAATGAGGTGGAGAAAGATGAAATAATTTAGAACCAGTAATGAATGGTTCTGTTTGTTTGTTTGCTCACTTTAAAAATTAGGCTCTTAAACTTTGAAAAAACTGTTCCTAATTTGGTGCCAGCATTAATAGGGCTGGGGGAATTGGGGAGATGTTAAAAAATACAAACTTGTAACTAGAAGATGAATAAGTTCTGGAGCTCTAATGCGCTGTGTAGTGATTATAGTCAACAACACTGTATCATATGCTTCAAAATTGCTGAGAGACTAGATCTTAAATGTTGTCACCACAAAGAAGATATGGTGATTATGTGAGGTGATAGAGGTGTTGGTAATCCTACTGCAATATATAAATGTATCAAATCAACATGTTGTGAACTTAAAACTTACACGACGTGATATGTCAATTATAGCTCAATAACAAAATAATAAATAACAGGGCTGTGAATAGGAAATAAACCATAAAAGGGACGTTTTAGGAATACATGTCTTCAGCCCTTTTGAAAATGAGCCAAGTGCATTATACATACATGTATTATAATAGGCATGTATGATAATATAATCTCCAGGCATTTATAATAGCCATGC
The DNA here is from genome assembly GCF_003254725.2 of Canis lupus dingo. Classification (NCBI taxonomy): domain Eukaryota; kingdom Metazoa; phylum Chordata; class Mammalia; order Carnivora; family Canidae; genus Canis; species Canis lupus. Next base: position 4,808,710 of record NC_064252.1, on the reverse strand, counting down.
ATAATAAATATATGCCTATTTGGTCAGGCCAAATAGTGAAAAATTCTGACTGTATCTTTTAATTTCATTATCTTGTTATTTAGGCAACATCAGCTAGACCAAAACCACAAAAAAGATGAGTCCCAGTAATAACGATAAATATCTAACAATCACTGAACATCTTCCATGTTACTCTCTTTCAGGCATTATTCCAACAGCATTGCGTGTTTTCACTCAAGTTTTACCACAACTGAGCCCTCTGAGCCACAGACATAACAAATTACTGTAAAACACAACAAAACTCCCTCAAGCATGAACAATGAATAAGACCTTTCTTTAGTGTTCCATTCTGTCCTTTGAGGTGCAAATTATTGAGTCTCCTTATAAATTTGAAGATTCCCTGCATCTGACTGTGCCTGAACTGCTTCACAGAGTGCTTTACCCGTGTGCGTTGTAGAAATCTTACCTAATGATTGAGAAGCATTCTTACAGATTCAGTGCACGTGCCTTCTTAATCTGAAATCCCCCAGGGTTTCTGCATAGGCTCAAATTAAACACTAGGTCTCTCTAACTGGATGACCATGGTTAGAAAAATGAGCTTAAAATATGCATTTAGACGAGTTTGTAAATGCAAGACTCACAATGATATCAGTGTTTCTGCGTGATGGCATAATTAATAATTATGCCAAAAAATAAGCATAATTTCTGCTTGATTGATTGCATAATTAATCTAAGGTACAGTTAACAGGTTCCCAAACCAATGAGGTCCACAAAATATCTAGCATGTGCATTTGAATCCACATACGTGTGCCCTTACTGTTCAACTACCCTGGAATTGCACAAGGACATCAAAATGTTTCCCCTACTGGTAACTGTGAGTAGTACAGTGCAGATTAGTCTGCATAATAATAAATTACTTCAGCAGTTGAGAGTGGTCAAAACTAATAACATGAGGACAGAGTAAAAGATTAAAAAGTAAAGTACAAAGATTTTCCCAAGAGTAATATGGAATGAAAAAGTCATTTGCTATGAAAATTGGGTTTAAATGTGAATTTAGTTTCTTAGAACAGCATAAGGGAAAATGTTCCTATATGATCTAATTTTAGCCATCCCTCCCAATTGACTTAAAATTCCTCTAGAGAATTAGCAATTTAAATCCAAAATGTCAATGATTAGACAAAATACACAGTTATTTTTTTTCTTTTTTTTACTTAGAGACCAAAGCTTTTTTTCTTTTTCCTACTGAGAATATTTGCTTTTAGAATATTCTAAATACAGTGAAATACTGGATTTTTGAAGTTAGAAGTTTTCTATAAGTTATTTATCTTGAATTTAAAAGCTAAAAGAGCTGAAACTTTTTAAATTTATTTGGAGTTATTTGAGAACTACATGATAACACCAGTCAGTATTATATAGACAATACTAAAATAAGGTCTTATAGTTTCCACAGAAGTCTAAATAAGAGGAATACACCACACATGATAGCTGAAGTACCCAAAAGCTAATGCCATTTGAATGTTGTTAAATATTGGAATGGATGACTGAAATAGTTTCCAGTATTTTTCCTTTTTTTGGTGAATGTAAAGGAAAAAATAATAATAACAAGTTTCTGTTAGTACCCAGGTCAAAGATTCCCCCAATTCTCCTTTATTTACAGTTCATAGTCATTTCCCCAGTATAACTTTGACTAATTGACTCTTAGTTCATCAACTGCTACTTTTTCTTTGGCAGAGTGAGGTGTTCTTAAGTCAACGAATGTGTTCTTAAACTTTCAAAGCACAGGTTCACAATAATCAACTTTTAATTGAGTACACAAAGGGAAGTTCCTTTACTGCCAATTTATTGTGGGTATACCACCCAGATAATTTGCTCAAACAAAAATAATATCAGAGACATACTGAAGACGAAGCTATATTATTGTGGCCTTTGTGTAATAATGCAACCTTACCCAAAGAGAGGTCTGCCCTTTAACCATGGCTCTTAGGAGCTAATGTCTAAGCCTTGAAAATAGTGTCTTTATTTATCTGGGGGCCTTGAGCCAGACAGCAACAGTATGATTTGGGATGGAGGCTCTAGATCACATGGTATCAGCTCAACTTCCAGAGGGGTTGGAGACTGGGGTTGACTACATGGCCAGCCAGGTTTATGTGCCCAAGCCTGAGCAAACACTGTGGACACTAAGGCTCAGGTGAATGTCCCTGCTTGGAAGTCCTCCAAGCACATTGCTAAATATCAGTGCCAGAAATTTAATGCTGTTTAAGACTCCATAGTGAAAGGACAGCTGGAAGCTCCACAATTGGAACTTTCTGGATTCTGCCTCACATGCGTAAATTCTCTTAACTGATTTTTGTTTGTTTCCTTTTTAAAAAAATAAATTATAACTGTAAGTATATATAGCTTTAAGAGCGTTCTATGAGTCCTCTTCGCAAATCATTAAACTTGAGGTTTTGGGAACACTCTAAATTTGTAACTAATGTCAGAAATTAGAATAATCTTGTGGACTATTCTTTCTCTAACTGTGGCCTCCTATCCACAAAGGATAAAAAGTATTATCAAACGTTTTTTATGCTGATGCAATCTTACAGTGACCTTTTATAAGGTATTCATAAAAATTCTCTTTGAAAGAACTTATGTGTAGCTAAGAAATAGAAGACATGACTTTTCTATTTTTCTTCTTGATTCCATTAACTGAAACTATACAGAGATTATTTTAAAATTACTATGATCAATATTGGATAAACAAACACATTTTAAGTTCCTAATATAGATATGTAATGAAACTATAAGGAAAATAAAGGCATGGATAATATAATATTTCCATCAAAGATTTTCAAAAATCTTAAATGGCATGACATGTACAAACTACGTATAATTGCAAATAGAAATACAAAGCGCAAGGGTTGCCTTTTCTCCACAACCCCATCAACACTGATTATCTCTTCTCTCTTAGGTGATATCTAATAGCCATTCTAACAGATGTGAGGTGATATCTCATTATAGTTTTGATGTGCATTTTCTTGATGATTAGGGACACTGAGCATAACATCTTTTCATATACCTGTTGGCCATTTGTATGTTTTCTTTGGAAAAATATCTATTCAGTTCCTCTGCCCATTTTTTAATCAGATTGAATTGTGTGAGTTTCTTCTATATTTTGAATGTTAATACCTTATCAGATATACACAGTTTGCAAATATCTTTTCCTGCTCTGTAGGTTACATTTGTTGATGATGTATTGTGCTGTACAGAAGCCTTTGTTCCAACAAGTCCTAGAAAAGTACAAAACCAGATGAGTTCACTGCACACTCTAAAAACATTTTAAAAATAATTATTAACAATCCTTCTTAAACACCTCCAGTAAACTGAAGAGGAGGGAACACTTTCAAACTCATTTTATGAGGCTAACATTACCCTGACACCAAAACCAGACAAGGCCACCACAAGAAAAGATAATTACAGACCAACATCCCTAATGAACATAGATACAAAGTCCTCAGCAAAATATTAGCAAATTGAATTCAATAAGGCATTAGAAAGATTGCATACCATGATGAAGTGGGATTTATTCCAGGGAGGCAAGGATGGTTGAACATCTGCAAATCAATGTGATAGACTGCATTAACAAAACAAAGGATAAAAATCATATGATCTTCTTAAGAGATGTAGAAAAAAGCCTTGATAAAACTCAGCATCCATTTATTATAAAAACTGTTAAAAGATGGGTAGAGAGGGGGAACATATCTCAATATAATAAGGGCCATATGTGACAAGCCCACAGTTAACATCCTACTCAATGGTGAAAAGCTAAAAACTTCTCCTCTAAAATCAGGAAAAAGACAAAGATGCCCATTCTTGTCACTTTTATTCAACATAGTACTGAATGTTCTAGTCAGATCACTTAAGGCAACAAAAATAAATAAAATACCCAATCAGAAAGAAAGAAACAAAGAAAACTGTCTCTATTTGCAGTTTCATGATCTCCTATATAGAAAATCTTAGTCCATTGAAAAACTAATAAATTCAGCAAATCTGCAGGATACAATATCAATATACAAAAATCAGTTGTTTCTATACACTAATAATGAACTATGAAATAAAATTTATTTATTTATTTATTTATTTATTTATTTATTTATTTATTCATTCATTCATTCATTCATTCAAATACTTAATTTATTTATTCAGTAAGAGACATACAGAGAGAGGCAGAGACATAGACAAGGGGAGAAGCAGCTGTGGGGAGCCCAATGTGGGACTCTATCCTGGACTCCAGGATCACGTTCTGAGTCAAAGGCAGATGCTCAACTGCTGAGCCACCTAGGCATCCCAAGAAATAAATTTAAAAAAAAAATCGATTTACAATTGCATCAAAAAGAATAAACCTAGGAATTAAATCTAACCAATGAGGTAAGAGGTCTGTATACTGAAAACTGTAAATCTTTGATGAAGGAAATTGAAGATGACAAATAAATGGACAGATACTCCATGCTTAATGGCTTGGAAGAATTAATATTGTTAAAATGGCCATACTATCCAAAGTAATCTACAGATTCAATGTGATCCTCACCAAAATTCTAATAGCTTTTTTAACAGAAATAAATAAAACAATCCTAAAATTTGTATGGAACCACAAAAGACTGTGAATAGCCAAAGTAATCTTGAGAAAGGAGTAAAGCTGGAGGCACCACATTCCTGATTTTATGCTATATTACAAAGCTATAGTAATCGAAACAGTGTAGTATTGCCATAAAAACAGACATATTGACCAATAGAACTGAATACAAATTCCAGAAATAACCTATGCATGTATAGTCAATTCATTTATGACAAAGGAGGGGCATTTGGGTGGCTCAGTCAGTCATCTGTCTTCAGCTCAGATCATGATTCCAGGGTCCTGAGATTGAGCCCCACGTTGGACTCCCTATTCAGCAGGAGTCTGCTTCTCCCTCTGTCCTTCCTCCTCTCATTCTCTCTGTCTCTCTCTCCTTCTGTCTCTCAAATAAGTAAAATCTTTAAAAAAATTATGACAAAGGAGCCAAGAATATACAATGGGAAAAGGATAGTCTCCTAAATAAGTTATTATAATTTGATAGGTGCTCAGCATCAGGGAATGTGATGCAATAAGTAGATTGCAAATGACCTTGGGATCTCACTCTGATTTAGCTCAGTGACAAGCTACATGGGACTAGGACTTCCGCTTCAACAGTAGGATGGGTTTTGTTTAAGCTTGGCTTCCCACTAAACCAGTGGCTTTACCCCCTAAAAAGAAGCAATGTGTCGCATTCTAACTTTCCATTGACCCCCACGTCCTACAAGTGTTTGGCAGTTGGTTTACCTATAAACTCTTAGCAAATCATTTGGTGCCAAGCAATTAGTTTATAGACCAATGGCAAGGTTGTAGTTGTCTCATGACATTGGAGAACAACATTGCATCTTCCTTGCACAATCTTTCCTTTGAAAGACAACCCACACTTTGTGCAGAAGAATGCTTTGGGCTCATCAAAAATCTCTGTACGGACAATAGTAGGATTACTCATTTATCTTATTAACTCTATTTTCACCTCCCTACTTTCTGCTCCTTTATCTGATATCTAAATGCATAACAATCACATTGCTAAATATCCCCTAAAAAGTGCTGATTCAAATGGAAGATCAGTATAAACTATACATCTTGAGCTCAGCTGATGATTACAATTGAGGATTTTTATAAACCTCAGGAAGACAAAAAAAAATTGCTGCAGAATACATATATTGGTTAGGATTTGTTAAATACTATTCCTAGACTGCTAGATAATTTAGTGAGGCACGTAAGATCCTCCTCAGTCTAACCCAGAATCCTCTTCAGCCTACATTGCTATCATTCACCTATTCCTCAGTCTTTCCAAACTTTTCGCACTTTGATGAATAAAGCCATTCTCTTTAATTACTTTAACTATTTTGTATATGCAATTTCTTCCTAATCTTGGGAAACAACCTATTTATTTTTTAAGTTCTAGCTCAAAACTGATTTTATAAAACATATTTTCAACCATATCTCATTAGCCACTCTAACATCTAAACTGTAAACACACTTGTTCTTTGTCATTCTATAGGAATTGGCTTATTGTATTATAATTTATTCCTTTATATGTTCATCTTCCAAAATGATATATAATCTCTGTAAAGTAAGTACTTTTTCAACTGTGTGTGCTTCAAAGCTACGCTTGAAATATTTAAAAAGATTCATGTTCAATGAGTAAACAAATGACTACTCTCCCAAACACTTGAAACTCCTAGAGGTGTTTGCTGCAGAAGAAACTCTGCACACAGAAAGTAAATAAATGTTGCTGACTTACGTGGAAAGTAAAAGTAGTGAAGTTTTATTTATGTCTTATTTATTTTCCAGTTGTTTCCTGCCTCCCAAACAATGTTTATCCAGGCAACAGCAATTCCGATTAATATTATTATAAAAATATATAGTCATATGAATAAACTCACTGAAAAAGATCTAAAGAGCCTTTGGATTGTCCAGATGTCTGATCCCATCTGTTGACATAGAAAATTGAAAGCTTTGTCTGTTTTAAGCTTTACCAAAAATATGCAAAGCTTTATAAAAAATACAAAATTTCAAAGAAATTGCTCATTTCCTTTGTCTTTCTTAAGAGGGTGTATGTATTACATATATGTTTATTCGTATATGTATATATTATATTCATATGTATATTTTATATACATACACACATACATATGTGTATTATGGGTGTGTTTATTTCTGTTTCAGAAAATTTCTATAAAATGTTCTGGAATTTTTACATTACAAAAAACTGTAGTTTCTTCGAGGCAGGAATCAAGGGTAGGCTTCTCTCTACTAGGAACCGATCTAGAAATGCCTGCTATATTTGGGATTATTAAATATCTTAATTTTTACACACTCAACATACATTGACTAGAATATAATTCAAGAAGATCCTAGATATTTTCCTGACAATAATTTTATTTTCTTGGCTATTACACATTTCAAGTAATTTGAGCCAGTTAACTCAACACTTTTATTTAAAAATGAACATTATGAAGGGGATCCCTGGGTGGCTCAGCAGTCTAGCACCTGCCTTCAGCCCAGGGCATGATCCTGGAGTCTCGGGACTGAGTCCTGCATCGGGCTCCCTGCATGGAGCCTGCTTCTCCCTCTGCCTGTGTCTCTGCCTCTCTCTCTCTCTCTCTCTCTCTGTCTCTCATGAATAAATAAGTAAAATCTTTAAAAAAAATGAACATTATAGAGAGAGTCCAAGATGGTGGAGGATTAGGAGACCTTAGTTTCATCTGATGCCAGGAATTCAGTTAGATAGCTATTAAATATTTTGAACACCTGCAAACTTAACAAATGATCTAAGAAAAGAATAGCTGCAACTCTACAAATAGAAAAGTGACCATTTTCTGCAAGGTAAGAGGTGCAGAGAAGTGAGTCTGAGGTGATATGTGGGACAATAAACCATGATGGAAGGGAGCCTCCAGCTCCCTTATTAGTCAGCTCCAATGAGGGACATCCCTGCCTAAAAGGTGCTGAGGTGGTGAAGCAGGGAAGAATCCTAGTGGGGACAGTGTGGTCTTCGGATGGTCGGGTCACAGGAAGACTGCAAGTGCCTAAGTGTGGCATAGTTCCCAGGCATCTGAGTGGAGAAGCTGGCTGCAATCAGTGAGCCAGGAGTGGACTCTCAGCCTGGAGTTGCCATAAACTGCAAAGCACGATGCAGTCTGCAAGTTGTTCTCTGAACAGGGGCTCAACAAATGGCAGGACCAGTGAGACACCCCCTTCCTCCTCCAGGAGGAGTGGCACTGGAGCATGCCACACTGCAGGAGTCTGCAAGGAGACTCAAGCTGGGTTGTGTGCCTGAGAGAGAAATGCTCAGTCACAGGTGGGTGAGCACAGAGTGTGGATGGACTCCAGGGAGATGTGAGTGATTGACTGCTTTTCCCTGAGGAGTGGGGCCCTCAACTATTGGCCCCAGGGCTGGAGATTGAGAGGCTGCCATTTTTACTCTCATTCTCTAAAGCATCACAGAAAGTCTTTGAAGAACAAAAGCCACATAGAGCAATCTGGAGCTGCTTACTTAGCCTGGCTCTCTGACAAGGACAGTGCAATTACACTTCGGGCAAAGACACCTTAGAATCAACACAACAGGCCCCACTCCCCAAAGGTCAGCAAGATCTACAACCATAAAGCAAGTTATACCATAAAGCAAAACAATATTAAAATAATTGGGATCTCAGAAGAAGAGAAGAGAGGAGAGCAGAAGGTATATTGAAGCAAATTATGGAGGAAAGCTCCCCTAATCTGAGGAAGGAAATGGGCATCCACATCCAGGAGGCACAGAGAACACCCCTTAAAATCAATAAATATAGGCCAAAACCCCAACATATAATAGTGACACTTTTAAATATCAGAGAAAAGAGAAAAACCTGAAAGCAGCTTGAGACAAAAGGTCCATAACCTACAAAGGTAGAAACATTAGACTGGCAACAGATCTCTCTATAGAGACCTGGCAGGTCAGAAAGGACTGGCATCATATATTCAGGGTGCTAAGTGAGAAAATATGCAGCCAAGAACACTGTATCCAACTAGGATGTCGTTTAAAATAGAAAGAGAGATAAAAAAAAATTCAGGACAAACAGAAACTAAAAGAATTTGTGATCACCAAACCAGCCCTACAAGAAATATTAAAAGGGATCCTTAAGTAAAGAAAGAGCCCAAAAGTAGCATGGACCAGAAAGGAACAGAAACAATATACAGAAACACTGACTTTACAGGTAATGCAATTGCACTAAATTAATATATTTCAGTAGTTACACTGAATGTAAATGCGCTAAATGCCCCAATCAAATGACACAGGGTATCAGATTGGATAAAAAAGCAAGACCCAAGAGATTTTATATCCAAAGACACCTCCAGATTGAAAGTAAGGGGTGGAAATCCATTATCATGCCCATGGACACCAAAAGGAAGCTGGGGTAGCAATCCTTAGAAAAATTAGATTTTAAATCAAAGACTGTAATAAATGATGAAGAAGGATACTATATCATAATTAAAGTATCTATCCAACAAAAAGATCTAACAATTATAAATATTTATGCCTCTAACATGGGAACACCCAATTATATAAGCCAATAATAACAAAAGTAAAGAAACACATCCATAATAATATAATAATAGTAGGGGACTTTAACACCCCACTCATTGTAATGAATGTATCATCTAAGCAGAAGATCAACAAGGAAATAGAAGTTTTGAATGAAACACTGGACCAGATGGACTTCCCAAATATAATCAGAACACTCCATCCTAAAGCAAGAGAATACACATTCTTCTTGAGTGCACATGACACATTCTCCAGAATAGATCACATACTGGGTCATAAATCAGGTCTCAACTGATACCAAAAGATTAGGATCATTCCCTGCATATTTTTGGGCCAATGCTTTGAAATTAGAACTCAATCACAAGAGGAAATTTGGAAAGAACTCAAATAGATAGATGATAAAGAGTATCCTACTAAAGAATGAATGGGCCAACCAGTAAACTAAGGAAAAATTATAAAAATTCATGGAAACAAATGAAAGTGAATATACAACTGTTCAAAACCTTGTGATGTAGCAAAGGTGGTCCTTAGAAGTATATAGCAATACAAGCCTTTCTCATGAAATAAGAAAGTTCTCAAATATACAACCTAACCTTACATTTAAAGGAGCTGGAGAAAGAATAGCAAATAAAGCCTTAACCAGACAGGAGAAGAAAAATAATAAAGATTAGAGCAAAAATCAATGAACTAGAAACCAAAAGAACAGTAATACAGATCAACAAAACTATAAGCTGAGTCTTTGAAAGGATTAATAAGACTGATAAACACCTGGCCAGACTTATCAAAAAGAAAAGAAAAAGGACTCAAATAAATAAAATCATGAATGAAAGAGATCACAACCAACACTGAAGAAATACAAACAATTTTAAGAACATATTATGAGCAACTATATCCTAACAAAGTAGGCAGTCTGGGAGAAATGGATGCACTCCTAGAGATGTATAAACTACCAAAACTGCAACAGGAAGAAATAGAAAATATGAACAGACCCATAACCCACAAGGGAATTGAAGCAGTAATAAAAAATTTCCCAACAAACAAGAGTCCAGGGCCAGATAGATTCCCAGGGGAATTTTACCAAACATTTTAAGAAGAAATAATATCTATTCTTCTGAAGCTGTTGCAAAAAATAGAAATGGAAGGAAAATTTCCAAACTTGTTCTATGAGGCCAGTATTACCTTCATCCCAAAATCAGTCAAAGATCCCACCAAAAAGGATAATTACAAACTAATAGCCCTGATGAAAGGGTACAAAAAATCTCATCAAAATTCCAGCCAACAGGATCTAACAGTACATTAAAAGAATTATTCAGCACACCAAATGGGATTTATTCCTGGGCTGCAAGGGTGGTTCAACATCTGCAAATCAATCAGTGTGATCCATCACATTAATAAAAGAAGGACGGGATCCCTGGGTGGCGCAGCGGTTTGGCGCCTGCCTTTGGCCCAGGGCGCGATCCTGGAGACCCTGGATCGAATCCCACATCAGGCTCCCGGTGCATGGAGCCTGCTTCTCCCTCTGCCTATGTCTCTGCCTCTCTCTCTCTCTCTCTGTGACTATCATAAATAAATAAAAATTTAAAAAAAAATAAATAAATAAAAGAAGGACAAGGGGATCCCTGGATGGCGCAGTGGTTTGGCGCCTGCCTTTGGCCCAGGGCATGATCCTGGGGACCCAGGATCGAATCCCACGTCGGGCTCCCGGTGCATGGAGCCTGCTTCTCCCTCTGCCTGTGTCTCTGCCTCTCTCTCTCTCTCTGTGTGACTATCATAAATAAAAAAAAAAAAAAAAAAAAGAAGGACAAGAACTATATGATCCTCTCAATAGATGCAGCATTTGACACAGGACAGCATCCTTTTGTGGTTAAAATCTCCACAGTGTAGGGATAGAGGGAACATACTTCAATATAAAAAGCCATATATGAAAAGTCCATGATGAATATCATTCTCCAATAGGAAAAACAGAGTTTTCCCCCTAAGGTCAGGAACATGGCAGGGATGTCCCCTCTCGTCACTGCTGTTCAACATAGTACTAGAAGCCCTAGCCTCAGCAATCAGACGACAAAAAAGAAATAAAAGGTATCTGAATTGGCAAGGAATAAGTCAAACTCTCACTTGTTGCAGATGACATGATAGTCTATATGGAAACCCCAAAAGACCCCACCCCCAAATTGCTAGAGCTCAGACAGGAATTCAGCAAAATGGCAGAATGTAAAATCATCGCATATAAATCAGTTGCATATCTATGTACTAACAATGAGAAGAAAGAGAAATTAAGCAATCAATCCCATTTACAATTGCACCCAAAACCACGAGATAAACCTAACCAAAGAGGCAAATGATCTGTACTCAGAAACACTACAGAATACGCATGAAAGAAATTGAAGAAGACACAAAGAGATAGAAAAACATTCTATGCTCATGGATTGGAAAAACAAATGTTGTTAAAATATTATGCTACCCAGAGCAATCTATACATTCAATGCAATACCTACCCAAATACCATTAATTTATTTCACATAGTTGGAACAAATAATTCTAAAATTTTTATGGAACCAGAAAATATCCCCGAATAGCCAAAAGAATTTTGAAAAAGAAAACCAAAACTGGCATCACAATTCGGACATCAAGCCGTACTACAAAGCTGTGATCATCAAGACAGTGTGGTACTGGCACAAAAACAGACACATTGATCAATGGAACAGAACAGAGAACCCAAAAATGGACCTTCAACTAATCTTCCACAAAGCAGGTAAGAATATCTAATTGGAAAAAAAAGTCTCTTTTACAAATGGTGTTTGGAAAATTGGAGAGCCTTATGCAGAAAAATGACACTGGACCATTTCTTCACATCACACACAAAAATAGACTCAAAGTGGATGAAACACCTAAATGGGAGACAGAGATCCATCAAAATCCTAGCGAAGAATAGAGACAACATTTGTGACCTTAGCCACAGCAACTTCTTACTAGATATGTCTCCATATCTAGATAAGATAAGGGAAACAAAGGCAAAAATGAACTACTTAGGAGTTCATCCAGATAAAAAGTCTGCACAGCAAAGGAAATAGTCAACAAACCAAAAGAAAACTGATAGAGTGGGAGAAAACATTTGCAAATGACATATCAGATAAAAAGCTAGCCTTCAAAATCTGTAAAGATCTTCTCAAACTCAACACCCAAAGAACAAATAATCTGATCAGTGGGCAGGGTTACCTGGGTGACTTAGTTGGTTAAACATCTGCCTTTGGCTTAGGTCATGATCCCAGATCCAGATCATGATTCCATGATCCCTGCTAAGCAGGGCGCCTGCTTCTCCTCCCTCCTGCCACTCCCCTTCTTGTCATCTCTCCTCTCTCTCTCTCAAATAAATAAATAAATAAATAAATAAATAAATAAATAAAATCTTAAAAAAAAAAAAAAGAATAGACAGAAGACATGAACAAACATTTCTCCAAAGACATACAAATGCCTACAGACACATGAAAAAATTCTTAACATCACTCAGCATGAGGGAAATATAATCCAAAACCCCAATGAGATACTACCTCACACCAGTCAGGATGGCTAAAATTAACAAGTCAGGAAACAACAGATGTTGGTAAGGATGCAGAAAGGGGGAACCCTCCCTCGTACACTGTTGGTGGGAATGCCAGCTGGTGTGGCCACTCTGGGAAATGGTATGGAGCTTCCTCAAAGTTGAAAATAGAGCTACCCAATGACCCAGTAATTGCACTATTGGATATTTACTCCAAAATACAAATGTAGTGATCGGAAGGGACACCTGCACCCCAATGTTTATAGTAGCAATGTCCACAATAGGCAAACTATGGGAAGAGCCCAGATGTCCATCAACAGATGAACAGATAGAGAAGACATAGCATATACATACAGTGGAATACTACTCAGACATAAAAAGAGAAAGAGAAAGAAAGAGAGAAAGAAAAGAGAAAGAAAGAAAGAAAGAAAGAAAGAAAGAAAGAGAAGAAGAAGAAAGAAAGAAAGAAAGAAAGAAAGAAAGAAAGAAAAAGAAAGAAAGAAAGAAAGAAAGAAAGAAATCAGAAATCTTGCCATTTGCAAAGACGTGGGTGGAACTAGAGGATATTATGTTAAAATAAGTCAGTCAGAGAAAGACAGTTATATAATCTCACTCATGGAATTTAAGAAGCAAAACAGAAGCTCATGGGGAAGAGAGGAAAAATTAAAATGAAAGCAAAGAGGGAGATAAACCATAAGAACCTTTTAATCATAGGAAACTGAGTGTCACTGGAGGGTGGGAGGATGGGGTAACTGGGTGACGGGTGTTAAGGAGAGCACATGATATAATGTGCACTGACTGATGAATCACTGACCTCTACCTCTAAAACCAATAATATGTTAATTACTTGAACTCAAATAAAAATTTAAATATATACTAAAAAAAGAAGTTTCAAACTGAAAAAAATGAATGACAAAACACAATGTGACTTATTCATACAATAAACAATACTAAGCAATAAAAAGGAACAAACCATTGTTACAGACCACAGTAATAACTACCCAAAAGAAGCTAGATAAAGAAGTATATACTATATATGATTACATATATTAAAAACTCTAGAAAACTAATCTAATCTATGCCAGGGAGCAGATCAGTGGTTATATGGGATAGGAAAGAGTGGCTGGCTGGGAAGGGGAAGAAGGGGAATTTTGAGGTGATAGAAATGTTTTATGTCTTGAATATGTTGGTAGTAACATGTTCAGAACTCATGAAACTGTATTTAAAATGAGTGCATTTGATCATAGGTAAGTTGGACCTCAATAAAATTGGAAAAAAAATAGCAGGAAGAAAAGAACATTAATAACATGGAGTTAAATAGTAAATTATTAATTATGTCTTTAATTTTGAAAATAGCTTTTCCAAACTCACCATTTTCTAAGAGGTTTTGAGAAACATGCTTAGATGCATTTCGCCAGCACAAAAAGACACCATTGTTGGTGAATTTCACTTTGACCAAAAAAACCCCCAAAAAGTCCAGAAAAAGTTCTATTTGCAGTCCTTTCTACCCAAAACAATCTCTGCAGTCTATAGACTTTAAAGAGTTATCCATTCACTTATTGAAGTATTGATTATTAGTTCATGCCTCCAAGTCAAGAACACTCTCTATATTCAATGTATTTTCAAATTATGAGAAATAATGAGAAACTACCAACAACCATAGAAAAGTTAGAAACTTTCCCATCTTCCTCATTCTTCTTCTGTAATTAATAATTCTGGGTAATAGATTGCTTAGTTTCTAACCCTGGTTTTTCTACTAATAAATTCTGCGACTGTGCAGAAAGAACATATTTTTGCTTAACTTTAGCATCCTTAACAATAATTTGATGCTTCTATATAGATAATACAATGAAATAAAAGCAATACCTTTTAGACATCATTATGCGTCAGCCACTGGTCTAGATGCTTGACCTTCACAACCTTAAAGGTAAGTAATAGAATCCCCAACTTACAAAGAGGAAATGAGGGGCGGAAGTAACCGGTCCATGGTTGCACAAATGCCAAAATTGGGAATCCTAAACTGCCTGAGTCCCAGGTCCACGTACTTCACTAATGTCCCGAGAGGAGGTAAAAGTCCTTTACAATCTTAACATGTAATCTTTTTAAATTCACCCACTTAAACACACTAGACTCTAGATCTAAGTTCATAATACAAACTAGAAATGAAACATTATTTTGTCTAGAGATCAAATATAAAAAATTGCAACATATTGAAAAGAAAGGTCACAGAGATGACCCAGAGATTTTTATTTTAGCGAAGGGAAGTAAACAGTAATAAGATTATATTGAAATATAATGACATAAATTGCAAACTAGGAGCATTACGTTAACTCTGATGGCTCCTGTAATTCTATTCATTGTTCAGTAAAATTTATTTACATGGATTTTTGTGTGTGTGTGAGTGTAGTTATTACCTCACAATAGAAGCTAATAAGACAAGAAATCACTAAAGATATTTCAAACTCATTTTCTTGTTTACTACCTCGTTAAATTCAATGAAAGTCATACTTTAATTATTTTGTTTTTCTGCCTTCCAAATCTATAGATAGCATTGGCATTTGCCCAATTAATGGCATGAATGAATGCCCTGTTGAATGAAAATGTAGAGTATCTATTCTTTATTGGATTTAACACAAGTGGGAACTTTTCTGTAGGTACCTTTTTTTTTCTGTACAAACTCATTAGACTTTTCCAGATGGAAAGAAGTGACACATTTCTCTGGAATTAATAATAAAAATCCAAAAGTAGGGATATTCGGACCAGTGAGCTTAGAGCACTTTAGCTATCTTCCTTCTTATTCCCTTGTCTTCTTTCCTTCTCACTTTCTTCATTCCTTTATTGTCCTTGGTTTTTTATTTTATATTCCCCTCTTTCCTTCTCTTCTTCCTCTTGCTTTCCTGCACTTCCCATTGCCAGCGCCTTGGGTTCCTCTAAGAAATAATGAGCACTGCTAGCAACATGTAGGGCCGATGAAGGAACTGGACCCCAGTGTAATTAAGTTTATAGGCAGCTCGGGGTGCGCTGTCCTTCACTACTGACTCCTATTGCCTGAGGGAAGTCCTATGGACCTCATTTTCTTCCTCAGAAAGGGATGTGACTTGTCTCACAAAATTGCTATTGGGGAAGATGAATAATTACCGCACAACAATATTGAATATAAATATTTTTTTAAATCTACAAATCCAAAATTTATATTACTTTATGAGTAATTTATATTACTCATTTTTCACATTTCATCAAAAACACATATATCAGGGGCTGTTACAGAGACTGAGTATACAAACACAAACTGCAAAAAGTCCTTTAGAAGGACTTAGGAACTACTGGGGGGTGACAATCACATGAAGAAACATGTCAATGCACTGTGATAGGAATGGTAGTTCTGATGGAATATAACAATAATTACAAGAAAACAATATTGCATATAAATGCCAACGCTATAACTTGTCACGACTGCTTCTCTGTATTAGATAGATCATCCTTTAAAAAAAAAAAAAAAAAACTATTGTATGACTGCACTGGCAATTAGTCATTGACTGACACTGTCATTAGTTGGAATGAAACCTGGAAAGTGGGTTCTGGATACAAACCAACCTTTTATACATACTCTGTTTTGTGTGAAACAAAGTTCTAAAATCTTTAAGGTAAGAAATGGGGTAGATGTTCAGTATTGTGGATTGCTGGTTACGTGTCTTGTCTGTGGTCATCCATTTCTCTCAACTCAGAGTTTAGGGGATAATAATTTTGTTAAAAAGCTTATAGGAATTGAATATTTCCATATCACATATAAAATGTCCAATAGTTTTAAAAAAATTAAACGTAAGTTACAAAAGTCTTTGGTATAGTAAAATTCTGAAAGACGTGAAAGTAAGTAAATTAGAAAGTTATATCTCCCCCAGCAACCCTAACTCAGTCACTGTGCACAGATGGAGCATTTTGGCAGTGCATATGCACATAACGTGTGTGTCTTTTTATATATACTATATGTAGCCTGCCAGAAATATTTTCACTCTGGGAACCATGAACTGAAATTTTCTGACCCGTGTGTATTAATAATCAAAGTCTTAAAATCATAGTAATATAGTTTTTGGCAAATGCTTCCTTTTTCTTGCTATATTTTTTAAGTATATGAAGAAAATAGTGGTATTGATTCCCAGAGAAAGAAATGTATGAGGTAGTTTTGAATAAGTGTAGATTCATAAACTTACATTTTATAACTGCCTGACGTTAAGACATATAGGTTCAGTCAGGGGCCCAGGATCTTGTTGTTTTAATAAAACGATAGTAAAACTATATGCTTCGTGACAATAGTCCTTTGCTGTCTAATATTTTGAGCCCATTGCAGCAATAATAATAACCCTTACTCTCTAGCTAAAAGAGAAGTGGTAAAATTTGATCTACATAAATATTAATCTGCCAAATTTGTCTACTCTTCTGCTTTTTTTAAAATCAAATCTTCATGAATATGAAGTGGAGTATCAGATTCAAGGGGGGCAAAAGAGACACTTTTATTGAGAATTCTCTTTTTTGAAAATCCAGATTGATTTTCCAGGGTGTAATATACCCCCTATAGATCATCTAAATGGTGTTGGGATGCCTTATTCTTCTGGACTGAAAACTGCTATACTATCCTTTAGCTTAGTGAAGGTTATAGCCTTATTGTGCGACTCAAGAAAGTAACATGATGCCCAGTGTGACACTGGGATGGCCTATCTCATTTGGTCACAAATTTAAGACTAGAAGGGGCTGCTGCACTGGTGGTCTAGCAACTGTTCAACAAACAGCTCTGTGTGGGATTTTACAAGTTCCAGATTTGTAGCATTTGTCAATATCCCGCGGGTAAACTACTCCTACCACTGTTGATGTCAAGCTAGCAAAGCAAAGTTAACCAATTTGCAAAGTTACTAAAAATGTAAGCAATTAGCTCTTGAGATCAGCGTATGCTGGATCTAGCATGCCACTGTGTGCCATCCCTTAAGACTGCACACGAGGGTCTGTTTCAAATAACACAATTTAAAATCAATCTGATGCCCTAAAGAACATCTACTGAGAACAAGACAACATTTAATTTGGTCTAGTAGATCATATGCATCCAGTATTAATGAATCATTGATGTCTTTTGTTTCATATGCCTGAGTATTTAAAAGCTTTAAGAAAATGTCAGTTTTAGGTCTATTTGGACTTCCAGGGTGCTATAGTATCTGAGAATCATTTGTATCTATATTTTATCTGGGTGAGACTTTTAATTAAAAATAAATAACTTTCCCTGTAATCACTACAAATTATGGACATTCTCTGTAAGAGTGTTGGCCTTTTGAGACTGGGATCCAGATCAGATTCATCTCTGTAATGGAGCTGATATCCAACACATGTTTTTAAAAATTGTGTGCTCAATAAATCCATTCAATTTTGAATAAATGAATACATAAAGGAATGAATAAGAAAACTGTGCTCTTTGACATTCTGATGAACAAACATATGATAAGGAATAAGAGTATGTTATTTGTACAATAAATCTGAAATAATTGATTTTGTGTTTTATCATTCTGACATAGGAAAACAAATTTAATATCTGATCTTTTATTTGTCTTAAAAATGAAGAATAATTTTAAATCTGTAGACACTGCAGTAGCAAAGACATTTGTAAATAGAATTTGAACAGGCTAAGGACTTATTGATTTAATAATTACAGCTTTGTTACAGTAGGTGGAATTGGAGGTCTCCACACTAATGCTGTTTGATGAAGAACAATGGAAAAGGAGACACAAACATTGCTATATAGGAGGACATCTTTCACCCCTTCATGTATAGGATATTCTATTAAAAATTCAACAAGCTATGCACATAATTAGGCATTCTTGCTGTCACAGTGAATCACCTTTATGAACACTCTGATGCACCTTGACATGGAGAGCTCAAGCTGGCTGGCTTGCCTCTAAATAAGGATCTGCTGACTAATTCACAGAAACTCCTCCTGCATTCCTAATAGGTTCAGAGAGACTCCTTTGTAATAAGCAGCTTCTGAAAACAAGAGATACCTCTATTTCAGGTATTGCTTCTCAATGGAGGTATTTTGCAAATGCCAGGTGGAATTTCTTATTTTCACAATGGTTGCTATTTAGTTCCGGGCAGTGGGGCACAGAGATAGCGTGGGCAGGAATGATAAACACCTTGAACACAGCAAATCACGTCCTGCCCAAAAGATAGTTACTGTCTGTGGAAGCCACCTTCCAAGAGGACCCCTAGAGATCCGCACCTCCTGGTCTTCACATGCTCGTATATTCCCTTCCCACATTACGCCAGGATTGACTTATCAATAGAATACAGCAAAAAAGATAGGATGTCGCTTCTAAGATTAGATTATAAGAAACTCTTCCTTCTGTCAAGGTTGCACATACCATTTCTCTCTCTCTCTCTCTCTCTGATAACTTACTCGGAAGGAAACCAGTTGTCTTGTCCTAGGATATTCAGGCTGCCCAAGGAGAGAGGTCCACAAGTCAAGAAACTAATGCCTTTGGCCAGTAGCTAATGAGAAACTAAGGTCTGCCAACAGCAATGTGAGTAGGCTGGCAAGACTACTCTCTGGTCCCAGTATTCACACGACCGCCCTCTTGCCCAACAACTTTATTGCAATTTCAAGAGAGACTCTTTAAGAGTCACTTCAGCTAAGCTGTTCCCAGACTCCTGACCCTGACAATTCGTGTGAGAAAATTAACAGCCCCTCTTTTTTTTTTTTTGAGTTGATGAATGTTAAGATAATTTGTTACACAACATTAGATAACTAATATAATCATCCTGTTGGCAGCATCTGGCGGCAAATATTTATTGATTTATCTGAAAGATCCCATACATGTGGATGGTCTAGTTCTATTCTGCACAAAAACTAAAATAGTTCTTCCTGACAAGTACAACTTTGATTCTTTTAATGTGGTCTTATCTTTAGCATCATTTAGAAATGATGTCATATAAAGTATTTTAGTCTACTTTTCTTAACCATGCTACAATATTTAATATAATATATGCATTATACAGCATCTTCTGATATTAGATTTCCTGTGTGGTTATTTGGATGAATTCTTGGAATATGCTAATTGTGAATCTCCCAAATATCAGTTCACAAACCACTCATTGATGGTATAAATTGACATGGATTAAATGTTTACAATTAATTGAACTGCTGGTGGGAGAGAGAAGTTAGAGTATAAAACCATCCCACTTCATATAGACCTCTTTAGCATTAAATGGTTGAAAAATATCCTGTGTTGGAAGATCTCTTTTACTCATTAATCCTATTGAAATAATTCAAGTTTCACTTCACATGATGTAAGTAACCACATTGATTAGAATTAGATTCATCGAGATGACAGCTGAGAATTTTCCTATATTTAGGAATATAGGATAAGTAGCGTGAGAGGAGATACAATAATACATTTCAATATTTTTTTTCTGTGACTTGGAAATGCAGATATTTATATGATCTGTTTTGTGGATGACATTCACCTTCACCTTTACACTTTGGATCAATCTTAACCCTCTCTGGGTTCCTAGGAAAAAATGGAATATAGAGGGGTTTTTTTTGAGAATTAAAAAAGAATGTCATGTATAAGTTAAGAACTGGTATAATAAAGGTTATTATAAAGATTCTATTATAGTTGTTAGGTTGTTAAATAATTATATTTAACAACTAAGGTGATTATCCAAGAGCATTGGTTGGTACAGTATAAGAAGGAAACTGCTGATCATTTAAAGCCTTATCCTGACATACCTGACCCTCTGGGTCTCAATTCTGATTTTATTCACAAACAGAACACTATTCCTAAATAATGCTTGGGCTATAAACTAAAAAAATGTTTAGTATTTTAACAACAACAAGAATTTGCTGAATGCTTACTCTATGTCAG
Source organism: Canis lupus dingo (assembly GCF_003254725.2). Taxonomy (NCBI): domain Eukaryota; kingdom Metazoa; phylum Chordata; class Mammalia; order Carnivora; family Canidae; genus Canis; species Canis lupus. Next base: position 4,788,179 of record NC_064252.1, on the reverse strand, counting down.
GCACTGTCATAGGCACGGGGGACAGTGACAACGAACAACAACAACAAAAGTCCCTGTCATCATGGATATATTTTGGTGTGATAATAAATAAATAAAAATATAAAGTACTTGGTGTATCAGGTGGTATAGTGGTTTGAAGAATTTCTCTGGCTAGAAAGTAGTCTAAATTGGAGGACTCATGGAAGTTAATGTGGAAAGTTGAAAGTGGATGATGAATACAATGTAGTATTGTGGAATAAGACATCTGGACGTGATGCTCACAATCATAAGCCTAGATCGTCAAATAAACTACTTATATTGATCATTCTAATTCAATTATAAAATAAAGTAATTATTGGAACAAAATTGGAAAGAATTAGTTATCAAAAAATTTCACTTGTGTTAAGTTTCTCATTCTTTTATGTTAGTATTTTCTCAAAATGGAGTCTGTGGCATATGTAGATCCTTTCTTTATTTTCTGGAGTCTGAGAACCCTGAAGATTTGTTTTCTGATTTTGTGCTTTCATGTACAAAGACTAGTTAAAGGCCAAGGGGTGGCATAGCATAATGGAGAAATACAAGTTCTACTGGTTCAAATAGAGATGGAAGATGGAATATTGATATATTACCCAGTCAAACATGGATACAGATATGACAAACCCAAGTGAATTTGTGCTACTAGCAGTCAGCTGTGTATCCACACTGTGAGCAATGAGCATTAAAACTGAGTAATATCAAGCCACTTGGGTGGTTCAGTCAGTTAAGTATCTGACTCTTGGTCATGACCTCAGGTTCCTGAGATCCGGTCCTGGTTGGGCTCCATACTTAGCAGGGAGTCTGTGTGTCCATCTCCCTCTCCTGCTACCCGTTTTTCCCCCACTCATGCACATACGCTGTCTCTAAAATAAATTAAATCTTTTAAAAAACTGAGTAACATCTCAGTCATGTTAACTTGAGCTCCATTTTAATTTTATATTTTTCTTTGCATATTCATATGTGTGTTTTATGGTATTCAAAAGCTATGGCACACAGCAGGCCAAATTTTAAACAAAATTATATTATATATTTTTTTTAATTTTTATTTATTTATGATAGTCACACAGAGAGAGAGAGAGAGAGAGAGGCAGAGACACAGCCAGAGGGAGAAGCAGGCTCCATGCACCGGGAGCCCAACGTGGGATTCGATCCCGGGTCTCCAGGATTGCGCCCTGGGCCAAAGGCAGGCGCTAAACCACTGCACCACCCAGGGATCTCACAAAATTATATTTTAAAAGTGAATACATCAATATTTACTTTTCAGGAAAGAAATTTACTTTTTTTTTTTTTTTTGAGAGAGTGCAAGAGAGAGGGGGATGGGGCAGAAGGGGAAGGAGATAGAGTATCCTAAGCAGGCTCCCCACCCAGCAGGAAGCCCATCTCGGGGCTCGATCTCACAACCCTGAGACAAAATCAAGAGTCAGACACTTAACCAACTGAGCCACCCAGGTACCCCAAGAAACTTACTTTTGAATAGTATTTCCACTTAATATATCCATTTTAAAATGGAAACAATTTCTACTTAAAAGTAATATTAAATATATATAACAGGTTTCTAAAATATAGCTTTAAAGGTAGGGAAGTAAAATCGAAGTAATAAAGAAGGTGAAATTGAAGATTTTGAATAGTGAGCCAGTTCCATCATTTGTTAGTTCTGTAAATATTGCAAAACACTTAACTTCTTTGGTAAAGATTTTATTTATTAATCTGAGATAGAGATAGAGATGATGATAGAGATAGAGATAGAGATAGAGATAGAGAGAGAGAGAGAGAGAGAGAGAAAGCATGATCAGGGGGAGAGGCAGAGGGACAAGCAGGCTCTTTGCTGAGCAGGGAGCCTGATGCAGGGCTGAATCCCAGGACCTGAGATCATGACCAGCGCGTAAGGCAGGTGCTTAACCAGCTGAGCCACCCAGGTGCCCGCAAAACACTTAACTTCCATAAGCACTGGTATTTGGTCTGCAATATGAGATTAAATATACATTTCCTGGAGGGTTATACCTAGGATTTTGTAAATATTAAATGAGATCACATTAAAGAGGACAGAAATTAGCATATGTTAGTTAGAAGTATTGTTGACCTTCTGATGATGAAAAAAAATGATATGCTTGTTGGGGCAAATCTTATAAATATTATGAAACTACTGGCAGTAACTTTCATTCTCTCTCTCTCTCTCTCTCATTCCGAGTGTGAGTATGTGAGTATATTTAATGTGGTGGCAAAATGGCATGCTAGGAAAGCTCTCAAAGCCTTTAAAGAACTTATCTTCTGTTTCTACAGCCTATGAATCTCCTGACAATACCAGGAAGAAGAAATGAGAGGGGTAGTGATTGATTGGGGAATTCTCAGGCAAGAAGATGCTGTGCTGGGGCCAATGCCTGCACATGGCTTTGATCTTAATAACTCTCCATTACATATACTTCCTTTGGCACCAGTGAAACAAGGTTTGATTTATTTTTGATGGATCTTCTCCACATTGGAACTCTATTGCTTTCAAAGCTGTTGCTGCAGCAACACCTGAAGTGATTTTTATCACTGCCATAAAAACAGTAAATGATTTCAGGTGCCAGAGACCTTTTTCAGGTTCTGGTGTTTGATAAGTGAAGTCAGTTGCTAAAAATGTTTTTCTGCTGCTTTAACTTTTGACATGCCCCTAGAAAATCTATATTCTATATTCAACAAGTTGTCTGATGCCTTATAAATGTGGGAAACACTAAAAGATTGGGATTTGTGAGGTATTTGTGATGTTCTACATAGAGTAACAAAAATATTTAAGCAAACTTAGATGTGTTACTGTTGTTTGTCTGTTATTTGGGTTTTGTTTGGTTTTGTTGGCTTTTATGTAGTTTTAGCAGGCAGAGACCATTGGTAAGGAGATTGGGAGAGTGCCACATGTGCTCTTGTTTCTAACTCCCAACTCAGAGATTTAAAAGCTAATTGTTGGAGTACATCCCTCACTCATTAGGCAATTATAACTAAACAAGCAAAGCAGAGGAGTTTCCTTTTAACTCTAATTTTAATGTCCTTTGGCACTGATTGTTCAACGTCCTACTGAGGTGGATTATAGTGTCTCTCCAAATCAGGTCAACTTCTAGAAAGTGATAGGACAAATGAGTGCCAAAGCTGTGTAGAGAAAGCTATCTGTCTTAGAGCCACACAAGAATTGCTGGAGTCACCTGAACCTCATTGTAGACTCAGATTTAAGGCACTGAGTAGTAAAGGATCTGTCTAGAGTGGTGTTAAATAATAAACTTTGTATTAGAAGATTTCTCAGAAGATGGAATATCTATTTCTTCTTCAACACATAAATGCTACTCTGAAGTTTACAGGCCTCCATAAATAATCATAATTATTTCTCAATATTTCGTGAATTTTAAAAGAAAATGAGGTCAGTAACTGAACAATTATGGTCCCTGCATATACCTACACTGCCTGTTTTCTACTTTCAAGTCCCCAACTCCTAAATTAAGTAATATAACTATATATAAAGATTCTGAATGGTTGTGATATCCTGGTTCATCTATTTTAAACCAATCCTTGGGATTCTGTGTGTTCAGTGTGTTTGTGTGTGTGTGTGTGTGTGTGTGTGAGAGAGAGAGAGAGAGAGAAAGGCAAACAGAATACCAGAACATTTGATCAGTCATATATGAATGCATATAAGAGGATAATGTGGGGCAAAATATTGGAAATAGGGGCCATCCTAGGAAATATAAACTATAAGATAACTAGAGGCCAATTATCATAACATAGCTGGGCATATTTTAATGTGCTTATATGTAGCTTCTGAGAGTTTGGAAATGGATTGTAGAAAAATGTTTTCCATTTCTATATGTGATAAAACTACAGTTTTTCCCAAGTTTCCATTTTGCTCTCCTCCCTTTTCACTGATTAGGCCAAAAGAAAAAACAGACCTAACTTCTATTATCTAAATGATTTTTTTTTCTCAAGGAAATGGCAAAAGTAAATAAAAAAAATATTAGTTACAAAAGGACTATAATAAAACCAAATAGGACAAATCACAGAAGGATGGGCTTTATTTTCCACAGATTTGTCAACTGTTCTTAAGCTTCCAGTACCATTAACATCATAATAAAAGCGTCATAAAGTGAAACAGGTTTCCATAGCAATGGGCACAAACCTTTAACATACCAGGGAAGATTTTACTATTTAAATTTCCAATGAACATCTGAAGAACAGTTGGGTTCTGCAGAGAAGGGTTTAAAAGATGACCATGAATTCATCTCTACTTAATGAAAAGCCTTGCCTAATATACTCTATGCTTTCACTGACCACTGGAAAAGAATACATCTTATATTATATCAGATATCCTTTCTAAAGTGGCTGCAGCATTTTTAGCTCAGAATTTTCCCTACTCAAGTGCATCAAAAATAATAAAATACCTAGGAATAAACTTAAAGAGGACCTGCACTCTGAAACCTATAAAACCCTGATGAAAGAAATTGAAGATGACATAAACACATGAAAAGATATTTCATGCTCATGGATTGAAAGAATCAATATTGTTAAAATGTCCATACTACCCAAAGCAGTCTCTAGACTTAACACACTCCCTATCAAAATACTAACATTTTTCACAGAACTACAACAAATAACACTAAAATTTGTATGGAACCACAAAAACTCTCGTTAGCCAAAGCAATCTTAAGAAAGAACAAAGGGGAAGATATCACAATCTCAAATTTCAAGATATACAACAAAGTTGTAGTAATGAAAACAGTATGGTACTGGCACAAAAATAGACGCATGGATCAATGCAACAGAACAGAGACCCCAAAAATATATATGGTCAATTAATCTACAACAAAAAAAGCAAGAATGGTAAAAAGGTGGCCTCTTGAAACAAATGGTGCTGAGAAAACTAGACAACTACAAGCAAAAGAATGAAACTAGACCACTTTCTAACACCATACACAAAAATAAACTCAAATCAATTAAAGACCTAAATATGAAACCTGAAGCCATAAAACTCCTAGAATAAAAAATAGCTGTTAACCACACCAACATTTTTTTTAGATATAACTCCTCAAGCAAGGGAAACAAAAGCATAAATTAGCAAACTATCAGAACTACGCAAAAATAAAAAGCTTTTGCCCAGTGAAGGATACCATCAACAAAATAACAAAGAAACCTCCTGAATAGGAAAAGATATTTGTAAATGAGACATGAAATAAAGAGTTAATATCCAAAATATATAAAGAACATATACAACACCAAAAAAAAAAAAAAAAAAAAACCAAATAATTTAAGTTAAAAAATGGGCAGAGGACCTAAACAGACATGTTTCCAAAGAAGACAAATGGATAACAGGCACATGAAAAAATGTTCAACATCACTAATCATAAAGGGAATGGAAATCAAAATCACCGTGAGATATCATCTCACCTCTGTCAGAATGGCTAAGATCAAAAAGAAAAGAAATGACAATTGTTGGCAGAGATACAGGGAAAAAGGAACATTTGTGCACTGTTGCTGGGACTGTGGACTGGTACAGCCAATCTGGAAAAGAGTATAGAGGTTCCTCAACAAATTAAAAATAGAATTAACATATAATCCAGTAATCCTACTACTGAGTACTGACCCAATGAAAATGAAAATATTAATATGAAAACATGGATGTTTTCCCTAAGTTTATTGCAGAATTTTTTGTAGTAGCCAAGATATGGAAACAACTCAAGTGTCCATCTACAGATGAACTGATAAATAAGATGTGGTTTATATACCATGGAATACTACTCAGCCATAAAAAAAAGAATGAGATCTTGTCATTTACAACATGGATGAACCTAGAAGGTAAAGTGCTAAATAAAATAAGTTAGAGAAAGACAAATACCATGTGATCTCACTCATATGTGGAGTTTAAGAAATCAAACAAACAAAAGGCCAAAAAAAAAAAAAAAAAAACACCAAAAACCCCTAAACCAAAAGCAAACCCAAATCTAAAACCAGAGTCTTAAATACAAACGGATTGTTGCTAGAGGGGAGGGGAGCAGTGATGGATGAAACAGAAAAAGGGGATTAAGAGTATTCTTTTTTTTTTTTCTTTTTTTTTTTTTAATTTTTATTTATTTATGATAGTCACAGAGAGAGAGAGAGAGGCAGAGACACAGGCAGAGGGAGAAGCAGGCTCCATGCACCGGGAGCCTGACGTGGGATTCGATCCCGGGTCTCCAGGATCGCGCCCTGGGCCAAAGGCAGGCGCTAAACCACTGCGCCACCCAGGGATCCCGATTAAGAGTATTCTTATCCTGATGATCCTGAAGAGAAAAACATTTAAAAAGAAGTGAAAGAAAAGCATTTAGAACAATAGATATGTAAACTAAGTAAAAAAAAATGTTTGAATTATCTGTATACAGCACTTACGTGGAATAATTTGCCATATGTTAACTGTAATGTTTACATAAAACATTATAATGTATCATTTCCTTTTTAAGAAATATAAAATGCTTGGTAGATCTTCTTTCAATTAAGAAATCCAGCTAAAGAATTAAGGAAAAGGGATAATTTTTAAAAGATAAAAAACAGATGATAAGTCATTTAACATAATGTCTGATTTTTTTTTATCTCTATTACTGGGGGTAGCGCAATGTGCATAATGGGTATTTAATAACCGTGTTGGTGATAATGGTTTAGAAAAGCTAATGTACAGAGGAGATACATACTAATTTGAAAAAGGTCACAGATATGAAAAATGATCATTAAATACTGATTATGAAAACTTATTCTTAGTGCTTAGATTTTTTTAAAATAATATTATTAGTTAAAGCTTAAAAAAAACATATTAACACTTTTTAGCTGTATTTGCTTCCAGGGCATGAGAAACCCATGGTGGTTCCTTGGTTTCTTGAGACAAGCCTTACGACCTTGTGAATAAGCCAAGCTCACTAGTACACTGTGCCCAACTGGGGAGGAGGCAGGTGATGATGAGGTTAAAGCAGAAAAGGCAGAGTAGTCTCCCTACAAAATTATTTAAAATATCTCTTTTACACATTAATTTTTATAACTAAGTTTCATGTATCTTCAGTCAATTTCTTCATCTGTTTTTGGCCCCTTATCACTTACAGGCAGGAGCACATGATAGTATTGTGGTTCAATGTGCTGCCGCTGAAGCTGGCCTGCCTGGGGGTGAACCCCAGTTATGCAATTTACTACCTGAGTATTCTGGTCCATTTGGGTTGCTCTAACAAAAATACAAACTGGGTGGCTTAAACAACAGACATTTATTCTCATAGTTCTGGAGGCTGGAAAGTACAAGATATAGATTCAGTGACTGGTGGGAGCCCGTTTCCTGGTTCACAGACCACTGTATCTGAAGGGTCTTGTTGATAGGGATGGCTCTCTGGTCCTCACATATTGGAAGGTGGAGAGAGCCCTGTAGGGTTTCCTTTATGAGGGCATTAATTCCATTCTTTTATAAGGCTTCCACCCTCATGACTGAACCATATCTCAAAGGCCCTACCTCCTAATACCATCAAATTGAGGGTTAGGATTTCAACATGTGAATTTAGCAGGGCCAGAAGCATTCAATCCATAATAGTGGGTAACACTGGGCCACTTACTCATCTATCTACTTTGTGTCTTTGTCTCTGCATCTGTAAAATGGGACAATAATATCTACCTCATCTAGTGGAATAAAATGAGTTGATACTATATAGAGCACTTAATATGCATGCCTGGGCATATTTGGGCATATTGCATGCTATATAAGTGTTTGTCAAATCAAATAATTGTAAATTGAGGATAAACTCAAAAGATTAAAGATCTTTTAAAGATTAAATTAAAATTAAAGATTAAATTAAAGATTAAAATGAACCAAAATTAAGCAGGAAAAAATAATTAAAAACAAACAAACAAAAACCAATGAGGAATCCCTGGGTATCTCAGTCAGTTAAGCCTCAGACTCTTGGTTTTAGCTCAGGTTATGATCTTGGGGTCATGGGATCAAGCCCGCATAGGGCTCTGTGCTCAGCGGGAGTCTGCTTGAGATTCTCTCCGTCCCTTTCCCCCTGCTTGCAGAGCATGCACTCTCTCAAATCAATCAATCAATCAATCAATCAATCATCAATCAATCAAAAAAACCCACAATGGAGTGGGAATCAAAAATCTCATGAATAAAGATTAATCCCATAGGGATTTAGGAATTTTGAAAAGTAACAGCAACAACAACAACAAAAATCACATGAAAAAGTACAAAAAATAGCTTGAGATTATCATATTCAAAAACATTAAATACCTTCAGAAAACAGGGATATCTACAGATGTCTGAGTAAAAATATTGTCAATAAATACATGCCAACCTAGTTATTATATTTTCTTGGTAATAATGAAAAAGAAAATACATGCATACATATATACATAAAGATAAATATATGAAGATATTCTGACACAAATACTGAAAGATATATTCACTGTTTATGCTTTTTTTTCTGAAAACAAAAACAAAAACAAAAACAACAAATTAAAAGAAACTGTTGTAGTTATCTATTTCTGTGTTGAAAATTGATGGATTAAAGAGTTTGGGTGCACTAGCATTGGAGGTCAACCACTCTCTGAGAAGCCATTAAGACTATCCCAAGTTCAAAAGAAAATAAATTGAATCCTATTTATCCACGTGTGAAATATCAAAGAATTTGAGGCCATTTTTAATCCACACAGTACCCTCATTATACAGGCTAATTGAGAGATGACTGACTCTCACCATACATAAATCGGAGAATAAAAAAGGAAATTAAAGCAATAACCACAGACTACTTAGGAAAGCGCAGCCATGTCAACGATATGTCTCAAAACTTGGGGAGGTTGCTAAAGTATTATCCATTAAAAATACAGATGAATTACTTTAAATATTTCACTTTTAAATCAGAAATAATAACTATAAGTAAATGAAATAAGTGGTCTACATCAAATTAAAAAGCTTCTGCCAGCAAAGCTAACAATCAACAGAATGAAAAGGCAACCTATGGAAGGGGAGGAGATATTTATAAATTATGTATCTGTTAAGTGGTTAATTCTAAGATATATACAGAACTTGTAAAACTCAACAGCAAAACAAAAAGACAACTCAATTAAAAATGGCTAACAGTCACATGAAAAGACGCTTAATGTCACTAATCATCAGGAAAATACGGATCAAACCCACAATGAGACATCACCTCACACCTATTAGGATGGCTATCATCAAAATACCAAAAAATAACTAGGGTTGGCAAAGATATAGAGAAAAGTGAAAGTGTCTTATACACTTTTGTAGGAATGTAAATCAGAACAGCCAGTATGAAAAAGTATGGAGGGTCTTCAAAAAATTAAAAATAGAACTCCCATCAGATCCATCTATCTCATTTCTGGGTATATCTGAAGGAAAGAAAATCATTACTTCAAAGTGATATCCACCCTCCCATGTTCATCACAGTATTGTTCACAATAACCAAAATATGGCAAAAGCCCTGAGTCTATGGGCAGATGAATAACTGAAGATATACACACATTCATACACTGGAATTCAGCCATTAGAAAGAAGGAAATCTTACCATTTGCAACAACACAGATGAACCTAGAATACATTAGGCTAAATGAAAGAAGCCAGGCACAGAAAGAAATAGGGTGAAGGAATGGGAGACAAAGGGTACAAATTTTCAGTGATGAGATGAGTAAGTTCGGAAGACCTACTGCATTGCATGGTGACTGTAGTTAATAATAATGTATTTATACTTTTTTATTTGTCAATCATCCTTCAAAAAAACTGGAGGAAAAAGAAATAGAAAAGTATCAAAATCTAAATCTAAATCTAAACAAAAAAAAATTGTCTCTGCAAAATATTCCCTGAACTGGATAGTTTCATCAGTTTCTTCATTTCTTTCAAACATTCATTTCCATTCCATAGAGGTGCCCCAGGGCAAAAGTAATACAGTATTACTTCATGAATATCATAAATATACCAAATATTGATCAAACTTAAAGACAATCTATTTATTGGTTATGAAGATGAATATAAATATTTTCAATAAAATAATGAAATTCAAGCCCAGCACAAAAGAACCACCATCATTTGATAGAATTGTAAATTGATTTGGCAATACACAACATAAATTTTAAACATGTTTTTCTCCATAATGCAGCTTCTCCACTCCTGGAATTTTAATCTAAGCAATTAATCAGAGATGACCTCAATTATTAAATAAAATTGTTTAATCACATATTGATATTAATTACTATAAATTAGCAATAAATTGGAGAAAGTCAAGATATTGCATAGAGTATTTCCTACATTGTCTAAAATGAGCCTTTTTGATTAAAACCATTAGATATAATTACATTATATTTTAGAAAATATTAATTTCTTACCATTAGGCAAACATCAAAATGTTTTAGTATTTTCAGTTTCAGTTACAATGACTTTATACTCAAAGGGAAGTAATGATAATAGGAAGAAAATGGGGGGCTCCCTGGGTGGCTCAGTGGTTTAGTGCCTGCCTTCAGCCCAGGGCGTGATCCTGGGGTTCTGGGATCGAGTCCCACATCGGGCTCCCTGCCTAGAGCCTGCTTCTCCCTCTGCCTGTGTCTCTGCCTCTCTCTCTCTCTCTGTGTCTCTCATGAATAAATAAATAAAATCTTAAAAAAATAAAATGGGAATTATCTCCTAATTATAATGCATTAATCATAGACTTATTTTGTGACTCCTAGAAAAAAAATCTATAATACACTAATATTTCTAAAAGATAGGGACACTGTCTGGATGGTGACTATGATAGTTATTTGGAGCAAAAATAAACTGATATAGTAGCTATTTGTCAAATAAGCCTTGAACTTTCCCTCGTCTTCACCTGGCTCAGACTCTAGTGTAGATCTTCCCCCTCATATCTACTCATCAAAACTGTACCTATTCTTCTAGTCACAAAACACCATATACTTAGTTTCTCCATATACTGCTTTATATTTCTGCTCTTTGTGAGCATATTTCACCTCACTTTGTGACTCTCAGAAGACAAGTGGCTTCTTCTATTCATCACCATGTCTCTCAGCAACCTAAAGTGCTGTTCCTGGAGTTTAGCACGAGCTTGATTAAATATGTGACAAATAAATAAATGTTGACCAAATTGAATCTCTTATCAGGATCTTGGCTCGTTTCTCTCTCTCTCTCTTTCTCTCTCTCCCTCAGTTCCAGTTTTCTCAAGTCTTTAGAGAGCTCAGTAATTCCATTGAAGTGAAAGGATTAGAATTTGTGGGGGAAGAGGGCCTGTCATCGACATTGTTCAATCACAAAGCACCATATATATATGCTATACTTATATTTACTCTATGTTTCTCTTTATTTATCTGTTTCCCGTCAGTTCCATTTCTGTCATGCTGGCTTCAACTCTACACTGCAGGGATTGGAATTCTGCATAGGCAGGTTCCAGACTCCCATTTTTGTTCTGCCAATGGGAGTCGCTGGCAAGATCCTGAAGTTGTGTGATTCAGGTAGAAGCACTAGTACTTTTGTCAGAGGCATGGTGTCTCGTTTTGAATGTTATCTCCAGGTCAATATAGAAACCTATCTTTGGGATCCCTGGGTGGCGCAGCGGTTTGGCGCCTGTCTTTGGCCCAGGGCGTGATCCTGGAGACCCGGGATCGAATCCCACGTCGGGCTCCCGGCATGGAGCCTGCTTCTCCCTCTGCCTGTGTCTCTGCCCCTCTCTCTCTCTCTCTGTGTGACTATCATAAATAAATAAAAAAAATTATAAAAAAAAATAAATAAACCTATCTTTGTGCTACTCTAACAAACTACCATAGACTGTGTGGCTTATAAACAACAGAAATTTCTTTCTTAAAAGTTCTGGAGGCTGGGAAGTCTAATTTCAAGTCACTGGGAGATCCAGTGTCCAGTGAGGGCCTGCTTCCTGGTTCATAAGGTTATCTTTTCTCTGTGTCCTCACCCGGCTGAAGGGCAAACGAACTCTCTATGTTCTCTTTTATAAGGTACCAATCCCATTCTCAAGGGCTCTACTCTCATGACCTCCCATGAGATCCCATCTCCAAATACCAACATACTGCGGACTAAGTTTCAACATACAAATTTGCATGAGCACAGCCATTCAGTCTGTAGCAAAACCTAAGTTCCATATGCCAAAAAGTAGAAAATGTCAATAAATAAATGATGATGACCCATACATGGTTTGTGCAACATTGTCATGTATTCCCTCAATATGCTAAGTAGAAAGTGATCTACTGGATGGGGTGCCTAGGTGGCTCAGTTGTTTAAGCACCTGCCTTTAGCTCAGGTCATGATCTCAGGGTCATGGGATCGAGCCCGGCATCAGACTCTCCATTCAGCAGGGAGTCTGCTTCTCCCTCTCCCTCTGCCTCCCCACCCCACTTATGCTCTCTCTCTCTCTCTCTTAAATCAATCAATCAATCAATCAATCATTAAAAAGAAAAGAAAAGCAGTCTTACACTACCTTTCAGGGCAAAACAAAAGCATAGGTGCTTTTACCTCAGTCCTATTCTGCTAACAATATATTCTTCAGAATTTTGTTAGGAATAGAAAAAAATATATATGTATATATCAAATAAGCATTCCTAAAAGGCAATTGAAGGAATTTCATATTTGATTGTCCATTAGGAACTACTATAGTTTTAGAAGTTTATTTTACGATAGTATCAGTCCCCAAGGGGTGGCTTATCAACCCCTAAGGGTTCCTGAAACAATTTCAGAGGATCTACTAGCTCAAAATTATTTTTACACTATCATTACAATATCATACTATCTTTTCTCTGTGTGTAATATTTTCATTTACAGTGCAACAGCAATGGTGGAAAACCTCCTGGTAAATTAGCCCAAGACAAGGCATGGCCCTACAATGTATTAGCATCACCAAATTTTTCATTATCATAAGCTTGCTGGAAAAAAAACTAAAACTCAGTTTCACTTAAGATTGTCTTTGAAGAGTCAATAAAATTGTTAATTTTATTAAATCTTGATGTGTATCTTTTTAATATTTTATGTGACAAAATGAGAAATGCATAAATCATTTTCAGGGTGTACTAAGGTGTAATGACTACCTCAAGGAAAAGCATTTGTGCAATCGTATGTGCTGGTAGCTGATTTAACTGCTTTTTTTCTTGGAAAACCATTTTTACTTGAAAAAAAAAAAGGACAACCTATGATTACTAGACTTGATGTATTTGACACAAATTTTGTCAACAATGAACAAAGAGCCTGTAACATCAAGGAAAATAACTGACAGTGATTTTGTCAATAATCGAATTTGGGCCTTCAAATGAAAATTAGAAGTTTGGAAAACTTTTATTAGTCCCTGGAGGCTTGAAAGCTTCTCAATACTTACTTTACTAATAAAATTGGTTGTACTATTAAAAATACGGCTTTTTGTTATTGTGTAATGAAATATGTCAAATATCTAGAAGATCTGTATAACTCAGTGAACCAATATTTCTCAAGTAATCAATGCCTGATGTTACAAAAATTGCATGTGAATAAAAGATACCTGCAAAGTATAAGACAGATCAATCAATTTTATGGAATAAAATGAGTGCATTGATTGTTTGAGATTGTTGATTTTTATTGTGGGATCAAATAATTATCATCACATTTCCACAATTTCCACATCTCTAAGTATCTTTGTAAGACTGGATTTTATTCTTTAAAAAAATAAAAATAAAAAATAAAAGGGGCAGCCTGGGTGGCCCAGCAGTTTAGCGCCTGCCTTCAGCCCAGGGCCTGATCCTAGAGACCTAGGATCGAGTCCCACGTCAGGCTCCCTGCACGGAGCCTGCTTCTCCCTCTGCCTGTGTCTCTGCCTCTCTCTCTCTCTCTGACTATCATGAATAGATAAATAAAATCTTAAAAAAAAAAAAAAAAAAGACTGGATTTTATTCATTCACCTCAACCAAGAGAATGTATTTCTACAATTTAGAAACATATATGAGAAAGCAATTGTCTTCTATTAAGCTAGTCATTACAGAGATTTAAAAGTAATATAATGGCATTCTTCTCACTAAAGTCTTTTGTCTGGGAAGTTGTTATTTTTTAAATTAAAAGGTTATTTATACTAACATATAAGTTTATTATTTTATAAGTAAATCTTTTCCTCAGTTTTAATTTCTAATAATAAATATTAATAGATACACTTACATAGATATCTGTGTATAGCCCTCTCTCTCTCTCTCTATATATATATATTTTGTTTGTTTGTTTGTTTGTTTGTTTGTTTTTAGTGAGGGGGGTAGAGGAGGGGCAGAGGGAAAGAGAGAGACTTAAGCAGACTCCATGCCCAGCATGGCCAGAGGCAGGCAGGGCTCGCTCTCATGACCCTGAGATCGTGACCTGAGCCAGAAATCAAGAGTCAGAGGCTTAACCAACTGAGCCACCCAGGCATCTCCTTCAATAATTTTTAAACAGTTGAAAAGGGGTGTTATTTCACAATCTTGGGAATTTCTCTGGTGAACTGGTAAATTCCCTGTACACAGATGGCAAGAAGAAACCCAAGAAAACAGCAACCACTCCAGGTTGGCAGCTGGCAGATTTAAGAAGCAGGGGAACATGCTCGGGAGGCTTGTCTCGGGCAGCCTCCAGACAAGTAGATCTCTGCACGTGCTCTTAGAATCTTCCAAGTTTAGACAGAGGCCTTAATGGGGTTTCATCAAGTACACCGGTCAGATGGTCTCTGTAACACACTCTCTCTCAGGGCTGCATCCTTGGAACTGCTTCGGCTGCAGTGGGCAGGCAGACAAACATATTTTCCAAAGACAGGGAAGGTGGGGAGAAGCTTCAAATTGCCCATGTCTAACTCTCGGGTCCACCAGAATCATGTCCTCTTGACGACCTCTTTCAACAAGGGGTCCTGAGACCAAAAAGTTTGAGAATGGCTTTACTTAGCACTTACTAATGAACTTATTTGTAGACTACAGAACATTTGCCAGGATTAGAAGTCTCCCTCAGTTTAGTTTGCACAGTTATTCTTGGGAGAGAACGCCACTTCTTGATGTGTCTTTGCTAAATAATGGACGTAGAGTGGAATGAAATGAGTGCCCACTATTTGCTTATTGAAAAGTAAGAAGTATAATGAATTTTGTATGGCTTCAGGGAATGGGTAACATCTAAAGCAGGAATACTTATTTTCCTATTTGGATCTATCTGTAATCAGGTTCAGATTCACCTTCTAGCCCCTGGATGTTTCTACTTTTCCCTGTTTATCCCTTTCCCCATTGCTTTCTCTCTTTTTCTTTCTTTTCTTTCTTTCTTTCTTTTCTTTCTTTCTTTCTTTCTTTCTTTCTTTCTTTCTTTCTTTCTTTCTTTCTTTTTTGTGTGTGCATGTGTCAGCAATTCTCTCCTTCCCCCCTCCCTTCTTCCTCCCATGATCATCACTTTTTCTCTAACCTTACGGAAATACTGGTGGACCTAGTTTAAAATCGCTTACGATGTGATGTGACCAGGCTTGTAGGGTTATATTGGATCTTTGGAGAATATTTTAATTGTATTATCTCCAAGATTATCTTCAATTTAATCAGTCCCATTTAATAATGTAATAGGCAATTCAAATTTCAATAACTGTCATATAAGAAGTTGTTTGACAGGAAAATCACACAATCCTTTTGAAGCACATCGTAGACTCTTTGGTGTAGACAATTAAAATACAAGAATACTTTTCTAAGCCTAATTTATCATAGGACAATATGCAATTAGAGACCGGTTTTTTAAATGCACTCATGTAATGGGACTCAACGTGACCATTAAAATTTGTATTCAAGAATATCCAAGAGTAATGTAATATTTGTATGATATGGAAGCAGTAAAATTGTATGAATATTTAGAATGTATGCATACATTTAAAAAGGCACTAAAAATGAAGAAAATATAATAAAATGTGGTGATCTAGGGTTTGAATATTTATAAATGTGATAAATCTGCTGCTTTTGAAATCTGGGTAAAAAGTGATAATAAATACTTCTAAAATAGAGCAGGATACTTCAATGCTCCCTTGGCTCTGACGTAGTGCTCTAATCTGAAACAAAAACTGGGAAGCTAGTTCCTTACGATCTAGTATGTCAGAGTTCCAGATTTATCTTACACAAGCTAAAAGCATTTCTCCAAGAAGCGCCATCTTTATTTAATGGGAAATGAGATTTCGAATCACAGTTTTCAAATCACAAATCCTTATTGCTATATGTTGGCCCTTGTTTGTCAGTCTTCATATGTCATCTGGTTTTTTCACCTAGAGACACAAAGGATTTTTATTCCTTTCCTGTAATATTCAGGAGTTTTGCTGAAATATATCTTGTTCTTCATTTTCATGTACTAAGCATGCTCTTTCAATATGTACTTTTCAAATCTTTAGTATTTTGGGAACATTTATTTCTTTTCAATTATAATATTTAGTATTAACTCTGGTCCTTGCTTTGGCCCTTTAGGGCCTCCTTTTATCTTTATGTTATCTATATTCAATATTTCATTTTCTCTTTACTCATTCTTCTCTCCAATAAAATGATCTTTTTTTAATATTTTTCTCCTTTTTACATTCTACTTATCTTATTAAGGCACTGACATTTTCTTGATGTTATATTTATTCAATCCTCTGTGGCTTCTACTTTAGTGGTTTCCATTTATAAAATGGTTTAAATGTTTCTTCTTTTATCTCTAAACACTCCCAAGTTCCCAAGTTTTCTGTGGCCCTCCTTTGTCTCTGTTCTATCTTCACTAGTTTGATTCCACACATACAAGCTTCTCCTCAAGTGGCACCTGGGTGGCTCAGTTGGTTAAGCAGCTGCCTTCTGCTCAGGTCATGATCCCAGGGTCCTGGAGAGAGGCCCACATCTGGCTCCCTGCTGAGCAGGGAGTCTATTTCTCCCCTCCCCAAACCCCCAGCTCATGCTCTCTCTCTCAAATAAATAAATACTATTTTTTTAAAAAAAGAAGTTTCTCTTCTGTGTTGTGTCTGGTCCTGGAAGAGCCCTGGAAACCCAATTTTAGCAATTTAAGGGTTAGGTTGCCCCAGCCCTATTAAAATCACCAAAAGCAGGGTGCCTGGGTGGCTCAGTCAGTTAAGTATCTGCCTTCAGCTCAGGCCCATGTAGGGCTCCCTGCTCAGCACGGAGCCTGCTATTTCCTCTCCCTCTGCTGCTCTCCCTGCTTGTGCTCTCTCTCTCAAAGAAATAAATAAAATCTTAAAAAAAAAAAAAATCACCAGGCGGGCCATGTGGCTCAGTGGTTTAGCGCTGCCTTTGGCCCAGGGCGTGATCCTGGAGACCTGGGATCAAGTCCCACATTGAGCTCCCTGCATGGAGCCTATTTCTCCCTCTTCCTTTCTCTCTCTCTCTCTCTCTCTCTCTCTCTCTCTTTCTCTCTGTGCCTCTCATGAATAAATAAATAAAATCTTAAAAAAATATATCACCAAAGCTCTCACACTTACCCTCTAACAGAGTGGAAGAAAGTCTCTAGCTGCAATTCTCAAACCCACCTGTCATGTGTTAAAACCAACAAGTACCTATTTCCTATTTTGGGGTCCTCCTGTTAGCTCGCTTCTCCCTGCTTCTACTTGTGTAGAGATTGCTAACATTGCTTCTTGCAGCCATGAGTGCTTCTCCAAACCTACTTGCATTTTGGAGTTTATGACATTTATTGTCATCTAGTTCTGTTTTAAATGCTCCTGTGGATTTTAGTTTTTCTTTTTAGTTTCTTTCCTTCATTTAATATGAATTTCAGAAAGCCTCAGAAACAAAGCTGCCACTGACATTTCCCCTAAATCTACTACACGTAGTTTAAATTTAAAGTTATCGGAAAAATGAAGTTTTAACCCCTGACCTTCACTCAGGACATTTCTTATTACAGAGATGACATCTGAAAATAATTATTTTATTCAAATTTCTCTAGTCATATTCAGTTGATATTATATAATTTCTGATGTACTTAAAGTAACACAGTATTCTTTCCATGCTTGGAGATGAATTTGAACTATTTTGAAGACAGTCCCTAGGTTTCTTTCTTTTCATAAATAATATAAAGAATTAGTGTGGACACATTTTAGATCAAGTATGCAGTATCAATTTTCCATCTGAAATTAGTGAATGATGCCCAACTCTATGGAGGCTTTTTCTTGGTGGACAACTCCATATAGAACAAAACATTTCAAAAGAGAGGGAGATAAAGAAGTATGGTTGATGGTTTTGTGTTTTCTAGTGACTCATAACAGTCCTACTCTAATCTATTTGTTAGTCAGTGAAAGGCTGCCATGATGTTTGGGTCCACACAGAATACATAAAATCAGTGTTATTAGCTTCCCTTGATGCATGGAAATAGAGAATTCTTCACAATGATTAAAATGTTATAGAGCTAATAGCATTGTATGGTGACAGATGGTAGGTATACTTGTGGTAAGCACAGCACAACGTATAAAGATATTGAATCCCTTTATTGTACACCTGAGATTAATGTAACATTGTGTGTCAACTGTAGTCAAATTTAAAAAAAAATTAAAAGATGAAGAATTTTTAAAAAACGTTATAAAATTCTTCATTTCTGATATGCTTTTTGAAGTTGTTCTGCTTATCTTCTACTTATTTCAATTTTTTTTCCTTTTCACTTTAAAGAGTCTCAGCAAACCAATATGATTGTTACTTATTCTTCAATTTTTTTTTTTTTTTTTTTAGTAAGCTCTATGCCCAATGTGGAGCTCAAATCCATAACTCTAAGATCAAGAGTCACGCTCTCCACTGACTGAGCCAGCCAGGTGCTCCATCTACTTTTTAAGTTATTTACTTATTTATTTAGCTCCACAAGCAATGTTGAGCCCAACACAGGGTTCAAACTCATGATTGTGAGATCAAGACCTGAGCCAAGATCAAGAGTCAGACCTTCAATTGACTGAGCCACCCAGGCATCCCTAAGTTGTGTTTTTAAAAACGTATAAGGCATGGTGTTTTAGAACAAATTCTATGTTTATCTCCTCTAAAATACCTTAAATTTTTTTTCGTAATGTTTGGAGGTTTCCTTACTTGGTTCTTTCTGCATTCATTCATTTTCTTCCTTTTCTGGGTTTTTCTTCCTCAGCATCAGAACTCATCTGTTGGAATAACCACTTCAATGTAGAAAACAGCATTAGGAGTTACGAGAATGTGGGATCGCTGGATGGGCTCAGCGGTTTGGTGCCTGCCTTCGGCCCAGGGTGTGGTCCTGGAGACCCAGGATCGAGTCCCACATCGGGCTCCCTACATGGAGTCTGCTTCTCTCTCTGCCATGTCTCTGCCTCTCTCTCTCTCTCTGTGTCTCTCATGAATAAATAAATAAATAAAATCTTTAAAATAAAAAGGAGTTATGAGAATGTGCATTACATTTATATACAAACTGTACTCACATAATATAGTTGAACACAGAATAACTTGGGATTTACAAACAAGTTGTGAGTGAAGAAAAGGGGAAATAAGTTAAAACAAATCTAGATAGTTGATGAAAGCCAACAATCAAGGAAAGATGAAGACATAGAACTAAGTGATCAATCTACTGATGACAAAATAAGAACTAGGATCCAGAAAATTAGTAGATGGAATTTCAGGACTCAGAACAGGGCAAGCAGTACATCAGAAATAAAGTAGACCAAACCCCCCCAAAAAAGAAAAAGAAAACTGGACTCTTATGAAAAAGTCAATTATCATAAGTCAAAGGCAATCTTTCAGGAATCTGATAATTTATAAAAACTGAAGATGAAACCAGTTGTTCAAAACAGTGGGGATTATTACAAAAATTATGATTAATGAGACTTTGTGTTAACATATGGAGAAGAAAATGTACTTCTATAAAATAGAGTATGACATTCAATCCTGCTTCACTCTTCAAAATAGCATGTGTGCCTCTGTGAGATGAATCAAACCACTCATAAAGTCCATACTCCCTCAATCCGATGAGTATATTTTTTGTTAATATAACCTGAATCTGTAATATATTGTTTTGCTTAAATAACGTATAGCACTTGCCATGTGATAAGCCTGCCATTAATACTTTTAAACATGAAGTCATATTTGTATTTAAAACATCCTATAACATCCCATAAAACAAAAAAAATCCCATAATCATTTTTTGAGGGGACTTCACTCTCAAGTTTCCAATCATTTTCTATATTGTGCAGTTTCTACCTTTGCTTTATTTAAGTCTTCACCTCAAAATACAGAAATGATCTTATTGCTTCTATAGCTTAAACCTATGGCTTCCATGTTCAGTCATTATATACACTATTCTATTAAGAATTCTGTGATTGACTACTTACTTTTAGTAAACCTTTCTCTCAGTGTGTGATAATGAAAAATATGTAGGTTGGCACTGTACCTCATGACTACAAGTTTCTCTGGCTCCTATAATAAGATCAAGTCAATGATCAATGGTTCTTCAAAAAACTTCTGTTATTTTGGCTTTAACATTAAATAAAGGAGGTCAAAAAATCAAACCATGAAATTTATTTTGGAACTTTTAACACATTCAATTTTACACAAATATTTATTAGGCCTATATTATTTGTGAGAAATTGTGACAAACTATCCATTATGCTGTGAAGTAGATGGACTACATTGTTAAGATAATTCTATAATTTCACAAAATTAAAACAGAAAACATTGCTCTAGTACAATAGGAAAATCAGTTTTGAGGGGAAGTATAAAGGACTTTGTTAATTTGTTTATTCATTTACATATTTACTTTTAGAATTTTTAAAGCTGGTAAAAGTATCTCTGAAGCTACAAAGCATGTTTCATGTTTTGCTGTTTTGCCATACATATTGAACTTTTAAAAATAGAACTTTATCACAATTTTATTTAAATTTATTTATTTAAGTCCTTATTTAATGTCCTTTGGACATGTATGAGCACAGTAAATAAATCTATCTCTTCATTTACCTTCATATTTTTTAGAGTACCTAATAATGTATGATAAACATGAATAAATAAATATATGAGCCAAGAATATCTAAAAGATATTTAGAAATTCTGTAATTCTAGGCATACATTATAATATTTTGAAATTCTAATATACACCTGTGACTATTTTTTAACAAAAATATGTTTTGGTAAAGTTTTTACAATCTCTAAATAAGAAGTTCTCTGAATTTATTAATATTCAATTGGATAAAATAATCATTTAGTAGACTTTTACTTTGCTGTCCCTCAAGGAATCAGGCTTCTTGGAATGAAGCCCTTATTTGTTGTCCTTCCCGCTTTGACTTTGGCCTCTGCCATCTGACTGA
Organism: Canis lupus dingo; assembly: GCF_003254725.2. Lineage (NCBI taxonomy): Eukaryota > Metazoa > Chordata > Mammalia > Carnivora > Canidae > Canis > Canis lupus. The sequence continues at coordinate 4,766,928 of NC_064252.1, read as the reverse complement.
GTTTAGCCAAATTTTCTCACAGTTATTAAATGCTTCAACTAGAAGAAATTACTTAAGTTGGCTGCAGTTCAGTTACTCAACTGTTAAAAACAAAAATAGTATTATTTCCTTTAAAAATTTGGCATAATAATTATATATGGTAATTCCCAAAACAGTTTAATACTTATACCCTCCAGGCTTAAAAAACTGGCAAGTATGATATCGACATAGGAAGAAACTAAATCCAAACCATTAAAGAGCAAATGTTTTTGTTTAGCTAGAAAATAATTAACTTAATGTACAAATATTAATAGATTCAAACATTTGATTTAAAAATGCTAAATAATATGATGATTAGTTTTATGTAATTATGCGGTTCTGTACTATGTTACTTTGGGTTGGAAGAACAGATATTGTTAAAAAAGTCTATACTACCCAAAACAATCTATAGATTTAATACAATCCATATCAAAATGCAAACAGCATTTTTTCACAGAACTAGAACATAGAACAAAGAATCCTACAATATGAACAGAACAACAAAAGACTGAATGGGCAAAGCAATCTTGAAAAAAGAAAAACACAATTGGAAGTATCACAATTCCAGACTTCAAGTTACACTACAAAGTGGCGGTAATTAAAACGGTATGTTACTGGCATAATAATAGACACATAGATCAATAGAATAGAATAGAAAACCCAGAAATAAACCCACTAAATAAACCCATTAAATAAACCCCATTATATGGTCATTAATCTTTGAGAAAGGAGGAAAGAATATACAATAGGAAAAAGTCTCTTCAACAAACTGGTGTTGGGAAAACTGGACAGCCACATGCAGAAGAATGAAACTGGACTACTTCAGTTCAGCATCCATAAAAATAAACTCAACATAGATTAAAGACTTACATGGGGACCTGACACCATAAAAATCCTTGAAGAGGACACAGGCAGTAATTTCTCTGACACTGTCTATTGCAACATTTTTCTAAATAGGTCTCCTAACTTAAGGGAAATAAAAGCAAGAATAAACTAATAAAAAGTTTCTGCACAGTGAAGGAAATAATCAACCTGTGGAATGGGAGAAAATACTTGCAAATGACATATCTGATAAAGAGTTAGTATCCAGAAAATTAAAGAACTGATATGACTCAATACCCCAAAAAACAAATAATCCAATTTAAAAATGGGCAGAAGACATGAATTGGCATTTTTCCAAAAAAAAAAAAAAAAAGCCATCCACATGGCCAACAAATACATGAAAAGATGTTCAACATCACTGATAGTCAGGGAAATGCAAATCAAAACCACAATAAAATATCACCTCACACCTGTCAGAGTGACAAAAAAAAAAAAAGAAAAAAAAAAAAAACCCAAGAAATAACAGGTGTTGGTGAGCATGTGGAGGAAAGGGATCCCTCTTGCAGTGTCGTTAGGAATGCAGACTGGTGCAGCCACTCTGGAAAACAGTCTGGAGGTTCCTCAAAAAATGAAAAATAAAAGTACCTTATTATCTGGCTATCGCACTAGTACGTATACCCAAAGAACACAAAAATACTAATTTGAAGGGATATATGCACCCTGATGTTTATAGCAGCATTATTTACAATAGCCAAATTATGGAAACAGCACAAGTGTTTACTACCTCATGAATGGATAAAGAAGATGTGATATATAGATATAGATATATAGATATAGATATAGATATAGATATAGATATAGATATAGATATTATTCAGCCATAAATAAGAATAAAATCACTATTCGCAACAACATAGATGGAGCTAGAGAGTATTGTGCTAAGCGGGAAGTCAGAACAAGACAAAGTCCATAAGACAAAACAAACGAGCAAAGGAAAAAAACAAAACAAAACAAAAAAAACGACAAACCAAGAAAGAGACTCTTAACCAGGAGAAAAAAATGATGGTTACCAGAGAGGGGGATGGGTGAAATAGGTAATGGGGATTAAAGAGTACAGTTACCACTATGAAAAGAATAAAATAAATAAAAATTAAAATACTAAATAATAATATGATTAGTGCTATACAATTGTGTAATATTGGACTAAGTTACATTGGTTCTCATACGTATGTATTTCCTGAATGTATAAACTGTCTCAGGAAAGTATCTCTATTCTTTTGTAAGTCCACAGGGAATCATAATATTTGATACCATCATCAGTATAAAATAAACTTGAAACAGTGACCCTTTCTCATTGAGCTTTTTAAATGAAGTCTGAGTTTCTGATCCAAGCCATGGTGTCCCTGTAAACATGGCAGGGTTACTGAGGAGGACTGCCAAGGTGAGGAATATGAAAGGCAATGTGTTCATCAAAGACAGCCTGGCTAAGTTTTGATGGGAGCTAATCGTCAGAAATCTACTATCTTTTTACAGATACTAGATATTTGATGAGGCTTTTACTAAAACTGCCGCTATCCTGAACCGACCATTGAAAATAAAACAAGCATTCTTAGGATGGATAATTGAAAGAATGCATTCTCTTTTAAGGCACTTACTACTTTCTACCTGTAACACAGCTAATTGCATATATACATATATTGCATATATATCATATATTATTTTCCAAATATATATTATATGCAAATATTGTGTATAAAATCTTGTTTGTCTTAGTTGGGGCTACTATCACAGAATACTATAGATTGGGTGGCTTATAAATAACAGAAATTTATTTATCACAGTTCTGAAGGCTTGCAGTCTAAGATCAGGGTGCCAGCATATTGGAGCTCTGGTAAGAGCACTCTTCCACGGCCATTTTCTCATTGTATCCTCACATGGCAGAAAGAGGGCTAGAGAACTTCTGGGGGCTCTTTCTGCAGGCATCCTACTAACGAGGGCTCCATGCTCATTACCTAATTACCTCCCAAAGCCCCCACCACTTGATACTATCAAACTGGGGGTTAGAATTTAAGCACTGAATTTTGAGGAGACACAAATATTCAGTCCATACAACTATTTTTCTCATAGATCAGTCAAGTTGCAAGTTGAAGGCAGGTATTAGTCATTTTAGTAATCTTCTAAAGAAATGTAAATATTTGTACATATCCAATAACTGAAATAAATAATTCAATATTCAATAAATATTACAAAATGCAGATGGTTCCTGGGTTATGATGCTTCAATCTGTGATTTGTCAACTTTACCACAGTGCAAAAGCAATACACATTCAGTAGAAACCATACCTCGAATTGTGAATTTTGATCTTTTTCCAGACCAGTAATATGCAGTTCAATAGTCTGTTATGATGTTGGACAGCAGCCGCAAGGCATAGTTCCCAGTTAGCCATACAATCAGGAGGGTAAATAGCTGAAACACTTACACTATTATCCATAAAACCATTCCATTTTTTACTTTCAGTATACTAATAAAAAAATTACAAAATATTCAATACTTTGTTGTAAAATAGGCTTTGTGATAAAAGATTTTGCCAAACTGGAGGCTAATATATGTGTTCTGAACACGATTAAGATATGATGTTTAGTAGGTCAGGTGTATTAAATGCATTTTAAACTTACAGTATTTGTAACTTATGATATATTATTGTAAGTAAGACCTGTAGTATAAAAGAAGAAGTATAAAGAACTAAAAAAGTAAAGTTATGAAGAAGGGAAGGACAGAACAGAAGAGAGTATACATATATTCTCTTTATATCAAAATATACCTAAGATGACAATAAAGATACATATATTATTTTGTCCAATTCATAAACTTTTGAGAATCTGCCTAAAGCTGAGCAACTAGAACCAAAACACTTAAATTTAAATTTATGCATATTTCATCAAAAAGTTGCCTCTATCAAAAAGAAAAAAAAAGCACAACTTACCATAGCCATTTCCACTGATCCTGTAATGCCACTTCTAGAAATTTACCCTAAGAAAATTATATAATATGCATTAAAAGGTGAAAGAACAATAATATTTCTTATAATATTTTTAAACAATAGGGAAAAAATAAAGTACATGCTCAACAATAAGGAATGAATTTATTATGAAAGGGCAAGAAATATACAATTGGGTTGTATGTGACCATAAAATCATATCTCAGAAAAATATTTCATAATATGGTTAAAAAATTTGTGACATAGTAACTAAGGGAAATAAAGATCAGTGAGCTTGAGTAGTTTTAAGGTCACACAACATGTAAATGAAGAATTGGAAATGAAATCAGATTTACTAAACTACATGTACATATGAAATCAGAAATCAATTGCAAACATTTTCTATCTACTTGTTTTCAAGCTTATGAATCTTAAATTCAAAATGCCCTTTGGTATATGTATATCAAATCACTACATTGTGCACTTTAAATAATATAATTATATTTGCAATGATTTATCAATAAAGTCTAAAAAATTTTAGAAAAGAACTTTATGTAGGAGAAATCAAACCAACAGTTTTTTAAAAGTAAATAGTTGGTGAATAAAGGTATTTTAGCATATAAATTAATCAAATAAATATTTTAAATATTGCAAAATTTACATGATAAACTTGTGTTAGCAACCTTCCAAAACAAAAGACCCTGCAGAGAAAAAGGAATATAAGATACCAACAAAAATGGCTATTAATATCATTAGAAGGAAACTGAGTTGATTGAACAAAATCTTCCATATTTTTAACATAAGTTCTATAGTCATAAATGAAAGTAATGGGAAAAGAGCAATAGAGCAGATTTCCTTTTGAGTTACAACTCTTTGAGAAAATGAAGGTCATTTCTCTAGATATATGGGAAACAAAAATGAAACCTATGACTATGTCAGTAACACAAAGTTAAAAAGAGGTCCCTTATATCAAGCAATTTATTTTCATTTTGGTGTTATTTCTTCTTATCAAAAATATTCTCTTACTTGGTGTCTCCACATGCTAGATGTCTTGATTTAGGGTTTCCTGCCAAGACAACCCCAGGGTCATCTTGGAATCACGCCTGCACCTTGCTATGCAGGTTAGCTAGCGCAAAGGCACTCTATTAAGCTGTGCCCCAGCATGGCCCAGGCAGTAAAGTTTAAGGTTATAATTGCAGGTTTGTGCCTTTTCTTGTGCTAATAGTATTATCTGCATTAACTTAGGCTTTATTTTGGGAAAACCTGAATTGTGCTACAATTGTGTCAAAATTCTTGATATTTTCCAATCTTCCAATAAAGTCATTTACCTCCTGCCAGCTATCACAGCTTTAGCACTAAGTTATCATGCTTTCTCTTTATCTTCTGTGAAAGTCAAATGATAGAAGAATCTTTAGGAATATTCTGAAGATCAGTGTCATTGGCATGATAATCTGATGTAAAATGTTAATTCAAATCAGTATTTGACTATTCGGCCCCAAATATCATAAGGGGAGATATGATACTCTGGTAATCTTTATTTAGTGCCATTCTACATTGTTATTTGAGCTGGTGCCTTGTTCAGAGCCCAGCTGTCAGCAATAAATAAATTACTCCCCAGCTAGTAAATCACAAAACTCTCCTGAGCTTCTCAGAGAAACAAAGCAAAATGATGAATCTGTAGCCCTAAGAGGTTTATCCATAAATATCCATTTTGTTTCAGGCACTTTGGGGCTACTCGATGGAAGATCAGTTTTCTTCCATAAACCACTGGAAAAGAGTTTATCTGGAGAGAAACACAAATGAAATAGGGTTCGTTCTCTGAGCTCCATCAAATTTCAGGATTTCCTTATGTAATTCACAGCATGGGAGAATTTTTTGGCTTGATTTTCAGTGGATATTTTAAGTGAGAGAAGATACTTAAAAATCAGAAGAGAAAACATAACCCCTTTTCCCAAATAAAAATGGAGTTATCATCGATTTTCTTTTCTCTTTCAGCTTCTCCCACCTTTAAGAAACATTCCCAGATTTTCTGGGAGAGGAATAGCTCTCATTTGTTCATATTTGAAGTGAAAAATAGAGAAAGTACTGGAAGTCAGGGCCATATATCTTAAGTGACTTAGATAATAGTTTTAGTAAGTGCTTTTTTCTTTAGAGATTCAAGCCCAGACTAGGAGCAACTAAAAGCCTTTCCTCACTGACAATGTCTGGACTCACCAGGGAAATATATTCTGTCTGTGAACTTATTCCTAAGTGGGATAAAATTTTCTGACTAGCATTCGGCTGCTTAGAATTCAGTTGACTAGATATAATATTTTATGATCACAAAGCATAAATCATATGAGGGAAGCAGTCCTAGGTGTCACTATATTAACTATTTTCTAAAGTTTTAAAAAGGAGAGACTAAATTTTTAGGGAGGAAAGATTACAGAAGGCATTTTTACAAATAGTTTAAGTCCCTGCTATAGATACAAATACTTAGGAAGAAATAGCTAGCAGCGTCACGTAAGATGATATAAATTACTTTGCATATCACACAGCATAGTGACGTTACAGAGCTCACTAGCTTCATCCTGAGCATTTTTTCCCCAAGAATACTTAACTGAATTAAAATCAATGCATTCTTCATAAGTGATTTGTTAAGACTCTAAAATATCAATATTTTCCTTCGACTTAGGGTTAAATTGATATTTTATTTATCTTAGTCAAAAAGGTCACTGAGAAAGGAAACAAAGAACCACATGTGACTATTGTTATGCATGTTGGAAGTGTTCTAAAGAACGGGGAAACACATATGAATTAAGGGCAAAGAGAAACCAGCTCTGGGCCCTTGCAAATATATAATTTTATAGATTTTAGCTTCTATTTTCTGTGTTTAGAATATACATTGTTCTGTGGAAAACTATTGATGAGGAAGTAGTTTTGTTCTTACATTGAAAGCATTTTATATTTGCAGAATTCTTGGTTATTTATTTGCTTGATTTCACCTCATAACGTGAGTGACCAAAGCTATTATTTTCATAAAGAAAGGCCACTGTCAGCTTTAACTCAAGGTCAGTGTGCTTTATTTATGGTCACTGGGGTTTATGTTTCTATTACAACATCTGACTTAGAACATAACTGAGGAAGGCATTTCTGAATTGAAATCCCCAAATTCAGTCAACCACTTGTAATTCATGTTGTATCAAATCATATCTTTGGAGGATAGGAAATGCCAGCCTGGGTATGACAAAGACCCATTAATATAAGCCACGACATTTTATTGGGCCTTTGAGAAAAGCATAAAATTAACTAACACGTGATCTTGCCCTCAAGGGGGTTGATGTGTAGTGAGTCCACATCCTGGCTGTATATCAGAATCAACTGAGCAGCTTATAAAAATTACTAATGCCCCCTACTAACAAGAATTCCGATATGCATTGCATGCAGGCTGGGTTGAGAACTATTGGTCTAGAGCGTCTTAGACTTCAGGGCACACATGAATCACTGGAGGATCTATTTAAAGTATAAAATCTGAGTTTGTAGGCCTGGGATGGCTCCTGATACTCTGCATTTCTAACAAGCTGCCAAATGATAAATGATGTTAGTTAAAAAAAAAAAAAAAAGGTCAGGAAGATGAATGCATATAAATGAATGAATGTCCCAGGCTCTTGTTTCATATAAATACAAGCAAAGCTACCTCAAATGTAATTAAGTCCTAACCAGTGAAAATTAAAAAAAACAGACAAAAAAACAAAGAACAAACCAGGAAGTTTCTTCTTGTCCAGTCACTGATATCAGAATAAAGGCCACAAAGAAAATCCAAACTGACCTAAAGAAAGCAAGAGAGAGGGTCAAAAAGAAAAAGAAATGTGGAAAATAGGCAGCTGAAAATTTTTTTAAATTACTGGTACTTTATATTTAAAATAAAAAACATCAACAACTATGGATTAAGACATCCTTAATAAGAATAAAGTCAAAATTGTAACTAGATACTTATCTTTAACACAAATAATAAACTAAGAATGTATTATTTTTTTGGGGGGGGTGGCTGGTATTTGAAGATTATTAATCCAGCAGTTCATCTAGCCCTGGGCTAGAAATACATATAGTTTCCTATCTAACCCTTTGCCATACATTCCATTTCATAGCCTCTTGCATCTTCATAGCTTGAGAGTATCTACTTACACTCTGTAAGTAAATTCTAGATGAATTCATGGATCAGTTCTAGCAATTTTTTGGTGGAGTCTTTTTATGTAGAGTGTCACTGTCACCTGCAAATAGTGAAAGTTTGACTTCCTCCTTGACAACTTGGACGCCTTTTATTTCTTTGTGTTGTCTGATTGCTGTGGCTGGGACTTCAGCACTATGATGAATAACAGTGGTGAGAGGGGACATCTCTGTCTTGTTCCTGACTATAGAGGAAAAGCTCTCTATTTTTTCCCCATTGAGGTTGATATTAGCTGTGGGTTTTTCAAATAGGGCCTTTATTATGTTTGAGGTATGCTCCCCCTAAATCTACTTTGTTGAGGGTTTTTTTTTTTAACATGAATGGATGTTGTACTTTGGCAAATGCTTTTCCTGCACTACTAAAATAATCATGTTCTTATCCTTTCCATGGTCTCACATCCTATCACATCTAATATCCTTATCCATGTTCTCAAGGTTCGTATCCTTTCTTTTATTAATCTGGCATATCATGTTGATGATTTGTAAATATTGAACCACCCTTGCAATCCCAGGAATGAATACAATCTGATCATGGTGAATAATCTTTTTAAATGAATTGCAAAAATATACAGCTTCTGCACAGGAAAGGAAACAGTCAACAAAACTAAAAGGCAACCCACAGAATGGAAGAAGATATTTGCAAATGGCATGTCTGATAAAAGGTTAGTATCCAAAATATATAAAGAACTAGCAAAACTCAACACCCAAAATAGAAATAATCCAATTTAAAAATGGGCAAAGACATGAAATGGCATTTTTTCAATCCAGATGGTCAACAAATATATGAAAAGATGATCCACATCACTGATCATCAGGAAAATGCAAATCAAAACCACAATGAGATATCACCTCACGCTTTTCAGAGTGGTTAAAATAAAAAAAAAAAAAAAAAAAGAAACATCAGGTGTAGAGGAAGGGGAAGAACCCTCTTGCAGTGTTGTTAGGAATGCAGACTGGTGCAGCCACTCTGGAAAACAGTATGCAGGTTCCTCAAAAAGTTAAAAATAGAAGTACCCTACTATCCGGCTAATGCACTAGTAGGTATTTACCCAATTTGTAAATTAGTATTTACAAAAATACTAATTTGAACAGATACATGCACCCTGATGTTTATAGCAGCATTATTTGCAGTAGCCAAACTATGGAAACAGCCCAAGTGTTAATTGATTGTAGGATGGATAAAGAAGATGTAGGGTGTGTGTGTGTGTGTGTGTGTGTGTGTGTGTGTATAATGCAGTATCACTCAGCCATAAATAAGAATAAAATTTTGCCATCTGCAACAACACGGATGGAGCTAGAGAGTATTATGCTAAGCAAAATAAGTTAAAGATAAATACCATATGATCTTACTCATATGTGGAATTTAAGAAACAAAACGAATGAACAAAAGGGGGGAAAAAGAGAGAGATACAAACCAAGAAACAGATTCTTAACTATAGAAAACAAACTGATAGTTATGAGAGGGGACAATGGGAGGATGAGTGAAATAGGTGACAGGGAATAAGGAGTGCACTTATGATGAGTGCTGGGTGATGTATGGAAGTGTTGAATCACTATAATATATAACCAAAACTAATATTACACTGTATGTTAATTAAATTAAAAAATTCTAGTTGAATCTGAATTTCTGGTTGAATCTGAAAGAGAACAAAGCCTAAATTATACCACATTGTTTTTATTTTTTATTTTCTAACCAATTCATGTGTCTTTATGTCATTGAACTGATAATTTTCACATTTCTTATGACCTTAAATGTTGCGAAGACTAACAAATTTATGTACTGAACCATTTTATTTAATTTTATAAACACAGTAGGCTCTAAAAGAAAATGTACTTAGCTATCTGTCTCAATTTTTCTTCATTGTTCTGGATTTTTGGAAAAATATGTAGTATATGTTTGCATAACTGGATTTAAATTATAGAAGAGGTTTAGTAAGATAAACTATAGTGATATTAAGAAAATATTTCAAATATTTTAAGCTTGATATGGATTTGGTTTTTAAACAATTTTCTTCTAATTACCCTGTACATTTCCCCGTGTTTTTATTTTCACAAAATATCAACATTACATTATATATTTGAGAAATAAATAATAAATACATTCTAGAATTTCAGAATAGTATAGCTAATCTTCATCTTAGGATATAGCAATAAAAATGAAGTGTTCTGAAGAAAGTATAGAGACTAGCAATTATCTATATAAAGCCATGTCTAACCCTAAAGCTAAACTTCATAATTTATCAGGAGTACTAAAATAAGTAACATTTTGATAAATCTTTACTAAAAGAATTATATGCATTCACATGCAAAAACATAAAATGCTTATGCCATGTTAAAATGTTGATTACCTTTTGAGTCATTTGCCTATTACACAATGCTTTGATTTTTTTCCTTATTTAATTAGGAAGAATGTTATCCCTTTAAGAATATTTATAACTTTTTTCCAAGTGCCACATACAAGAATCAGTTTTTCTAATTTTTTTTCTCAAAACCATTTATGAAAAATATTCTTATTTGCCCAAATTTCGTATATTTTAATTTCTATATTTAACTTTTGTTTTGTTATTAGATGATTATAAAAGTTTCTAAACTCATGATTTGGGCCTATTTCCATTTTATTAGTTGTTTGTCATTTAAGAAAATCCACATATGTAAAGCATGCAATTTTTGTAATGCTATGTTTATTTTTATCCATAGTTGTCTTCTGAATATAACTCTTAGCTCTCACCGAATAACTTGATAATTTTTATTCTATTCTTTTTTATTTTTTCACGTTTTTTTCCCCTTGTTTCATAATTTAAAAAGATCAAATTTTGAATACTAAACAGTTCCTCCATTCTCAGAAACCCACCAACAAGCAGAGGCATCTAATTCCAAGAAACTTTTTGTTGAGTGAGAATATTAGGAATGTGTCTTCATCTGATGGACCTGTTTGTGAGGCTTGCATCTGCTGTTAAGGTATCAATTATATATGTAGTTCTCCATCTTTAAAATTGCAGGAGATGGATTTAGTGCCTGAGAGCCATGATTAGATTCAGAAGTGAGGAGGCAGAGGGCCAGAGCAGAGTTCTTGCAGCAGTGAAAGTTGACTGCTGACTCAGCCCTAATCCATCCACTTTTTCAGCACGCTTTCATCTCATGCCATTTGGTTCAGGCACAAAGGGATTTCCTTTAGGTGGACTAAGGGAGTAATGAAGTCTCTATTCTTTTCAATCTAACTAAGAATTAGGAAATAAACCAAATGATAGGAGTGATATTTCATTTCAAGCCTTTAATAACTAAAATGATATTGTTTTCAATTTCTCTAGCTACAGTTCTATTTGAACTATGTATGATCAAGTGAAAGAATCTAGATAGATTCATGCAATTGGTTTCCTTTTGGCACAGACTTCTGCATTAAAATAGGGCCAGGATTAAAATTATTGACAAGAGGGATATTAGTACTTAAATGTAGTTCAATATTATTGTTAAGAAATATTGATGTCAATATTAAAAAGGCTGAGCTTTAATCCCAATAACAAATTGAGTCTTTACTCAGTGAAAAAGTAACCAATTGATTTTTTTAGTAATCAGTACCTAAAATATAATTAGAAAATTTGGGGAGGGGATCCCTGGGCGGCGCAGCGGTTTGGCGCCTGCCTTTGGCCCAGGGCGCCATCCTGGAGACCCAGGATCGAATCCCACGTCAGGCTCCCGGTGCATGGAGCCTGCTTCTCCCTCTGCCTGTGTCTCTGCCTCTCTCTCTCTCTCTCTCTCTGTCTCTCTCTCTCTCTCTGTGACTACCATAAATAAATAAATAAAATTTTTAAAAATTAAAAAAAAAAATTTGGGGAGAAAAATGACAGCAGTGCTGGTAAGGTTCAAGTTTCAATTGATAAGTTTTTGGACTGAGCCTCAAATTATTTATTGGACAACAATAAGTGCCACTTTCTTCTGGCACCGAAATAAAAATTAAGTATTGTTATTTCTCAATTGGACAAAAATGAAAGCTATAAAAATTACTTCATAATCTGTGCATATTTCTTAAAGTTTAAAAAAATTGCTTTCCTCAAACTCTGTATTTTTTGATAGAACCTCAATTTTATTATTTGTATTTATTTATTTTATTTTTTATTTTTTAGGACCTCAATTTTAATGCAATTTTTTTAGATATATAGAGATAACTTCCCCCAATTTTTTATTTATTTTTTATTTTTAAAATTATTTTTAAGATTTTATTTATTTATTCATGAGAGGCACACAGAGACAAACACAGGCAGAGACACAGACAGAGGGAGAAGCAAGCTCCATGCAGGGAGCCCAATGTGGGACTTGATCCCGGGTCTCCAGGATAAGCCCTGGGCTGAAGTCTGCGCCAAACCGCTCGGCCACCAGGGGGCTACCCACTTCCCCATAATTTAAAGTTTTCACAAAAAATACAAAGTTGATTAAGATTAGTTTTAGGTGGCAATACTCAAACATACTATTTGATAATGGTAAAGGATAGTTGGAAGGCAGGCAGGCAAGGACAAGGGGCCCCTGATCTAAGAGGATACCACCCAAAAAGGATTTTACACCACTTAAAAAGGAACCCCCCTACCCTTTTCCATGTGACAGGTAACAAAAACCTGATTGGACAGCAGGTCAGGGAGAGTTAATCAGATTAAAACAGCCCACTAAAAAGCCCATAAAACCCCTTAGACTTAAACTCCAGTGACAACTCTCTCGGGTCCCCTCCCTATTTGGGGTTTTGTACTATCTCTTCATTATCACTCAATAAACCTTGCTTTCCTGCCCATCACTCTGCATGGTCTATCTCTTCATTCTTCAAAGTGGTATGACCAAGAACCAGCGGGCACAGAAGAAGAAAAAATCCTGCAACAATAAATTACTACATACTGAATTTTCCCTCTAAGATTGTGCTATGTACTGCTTGTCTAAAATTTGAGTAAACAGAAGTACAACTCATTTCTTACATTATCCGGATGTTTTATTTCAAAATATAAAATATTTTATCATCTCTTTCATTCTATGTTGAAAGACTTAAGCAATCTTAAGTACTGAGTCAATTTTCTATTAGGAATGTGATTATTTTCTGTGAGAAGATATTCCACTAACTGTCCCCAAAATTGATTTAATGCAGAAAACTTAATGGTTCTTTAGGGAACGATTTTTAAAGTTGTTATGTAAAGATGAAGTTTTAGCTCAGGGGTAGAGAAATGGTCAAGAATAGGGCTAAGGTTATAGTTATGTTCAGGTTTGGGATTGAGTGGGTAATTTACTACAGATCTTATATTAGGGATAGGTTTTTGAAACTTATTCATATCACCTTACATCTTTAGGTCTCATTTTTTTCCTCAGAAAAAATATTTATCTCCAATTTCTATAATAAAGTGGATTTTAAGAGTCAGAGCACATACCAGCTTTATAAAACTTTAAGTGCAGAGGATTGAGAATTTAGAATTTAAAAAAAAGTCTGCATCCATGTTTTGATTTCACTGCTTAATCACAATCTGAACCAGTCTCTGCCTCAGAGTCTCCCTTCCTTCATCTTTAAAATGAGGAAAATAAATAAATAAATAAATAAATAAATAAATAAATAAATAAAATTTAAAAAAAGATAATAAGTGAACTCCCATGAACAATTCTGAGATTACACTCAATTACATATTTAGACATATTTTGCATGTTTTTAAATATCAGTCCATTTTGATCTCATGATTTGGCCTTATTGCGATTTTATCATATAGATAAATATTATCATTTTTTGAACAGAAATAATCCTGGTATTTCATGTATTAGATAAAAAAAAAAACCATCCCATTTCAGTTTAAATATATAAAAACAAAAAATTAATAATAAAGTACACATGAGGAATCCAGGTATGTAGATTGCTGTGGTAGTATCTGAAGGCTTTATTTCTATGCTTGTTTTAATGTTACATCCTTCACCAGCAACTCAAACAGTGGAAAATTAGATGTTACAGCAATGTAACATAGTAGAGATTTGTAGTTGAGGCATATCACGTTTTATTTTATGCGTTTAAAATCTTATTAGTGTAGTATATGCTTTTCCAGGATTATATTGCTTTCTACATGTGTTAGAACTAGATCTGGGCCAAATCTTATCTTTGCAAAGAAAACATATAATATTAGTTTAGTGTTAACCATTAGGACTGTAAGTATAGGGGTGTGTGTGTGTGTGTGTGTATTACATATATAAACATGTGTAGTTAAATGTGATATAATGAAAACTAGTATTTATACACCATTTACTAATGTCAAATAGATTTTTTTTACATGGTTTCTTTCCCTACCTGACTACCAAAAGCATAAGAGAAGCAAATGGCTTCTGGGCTCTTCTCATCACAGGTAGATGACAAATACATGAATATTCACATGAAAACTGTACCTCCAACCAGGAACATCTGTATTGGACCTTGATCCAGAATAAAATGGCATTGTGCTAAGCCACTGATAGTTAAGACTTTGTTTTATATTTCAAATTTCTTTTTTATTTTAGTTGGATGTCAGAAGGGAACAGAGATTAATAGATGTGCTCAATTCCTATTTCCAAATCCAGACCTTTTTCACTTTGAGAAAGTATTTCCCTGCGCTTCAGTTTCTTTAACCATAAGAAAGGGTGATTATATTAGATGATATAAATGGTTCCTTACAGAGCTCATATTCAGTGATTCTATTGTGTAGATATAAACAAAATTATTTTAACAGATGGAATGTGTGGACAAAAGAAACTTGTTTAGCATTATTAGTATCCATTTTCCACATTCAAATTTCCTATTTAATGAGATTGGTTGGATGTAGATTCTGCTAAGATATTTGCAAACTCTTGTTATTTGAAAAATCTTTATTATGGATAGTCACCACTATAGGAAAAAAATCAAGTCTATAGATGAAAGGATATAATAAAAATAAAATATTACTGAAGCTAGATAAGCAACATTCATGCTCCTTAATTGACCTACTGAAAGTTTATATTTTTCAACAGAGGTTGAAAGTCTAATTTGTTTCAAGTATTAGTGAACAGATTATAGAATGTAATTAGTAAAAATCATGTTTCTACTTTAGATAATTCTTTTAAGAGAGGGATAGAGAGAGAAAGAGTGGGAGTGGGAGGGGAGAGGGCAGAGGGAGAAAGAGAATCTTAAGCAGGCTCTACATCCAATGCAGAGCCTGATGCAGGGCTCTACCTCACGACCCTGAGATTATGACCTGAGCTGAAACCAAGAGTCACCAGCTTAACCAACTGAGCCACCCAGGTACCTCTAGATAAGTTCTAAAAGTCAAAAGGCTATATATTTAACAGATATAGCCATACAATTGTTTGGTAACATTTTTAAAATTGTATAGCTTACTTTATTATCACAGTGTTTTAATGAAGGCGGCATAGAATAAAATATAAAGCCAAGACCTGACTGTTCTATCATTATGTTAATAGAACAAATGAAAATGGATTACAAAGCTGCATAGCATGTACATTTTTCTCACTTATGAAAGAAAGAAAGGAAATAAACAAAAAGAATAGAGGAAAGGAAGGGGAGGACAAAATAAACAAAGAAGATTGAAAGGGGTTTTTTTTGGTATTTTACCAACTTTAATGCTTCCTACTGTTTTGTCATGCTGTACTGCAAGGCTACACTCACTTAAGTTATAGAATAAAAAGTGAATTTTCGGGATCCCTGGGTGGCGCAGCGGTTTGGCGCCTGCCTTTGGCCCAGGGCGCGATCCTGGAGACCCGGGATCGAATCCCACATCAGGCTCCCGGTGCATGGAGCCTGCTTCTCCCTCTGCCTGTGTCTCTGCCTCTCTCTCTCTCTCTGTGACTATCATAAATAAATAAAAATTAAAAAAAAAAAGTGAATTTTCTAGATAACTTTGTATTTCATCTTATTACTCGTGAAAAATGACATCATTTCTTCACAGAAAATTTGCTCTCTTTTCCAGTTATTAACTTATTGCCTTCAGCTCCAAATTTACCGTCATTGCCTTCTCTGAGAAAATTCAGCTGATTCCTTTAACTGTGTTTTGTTTTGTTTTCCTTTTCCAGTTTGCACAACGTTAAAGTTTTCTCAGTAGAGGTCACTGAGGAGACACTGCAGAAACAATAGTGGTCTTCCAGGTTCTACTGTGCTCTCTCACCCCTCTCTACAGAATGTGCAGCTTTAGTACTTCGGCTCCTGTGGTGCTCAATGTCTACCCAACACCTGACTCTTGCAGCACAGACAGCTTCAGTGCCAAGCTCCTACAGTCAGGCAGCTTCTCCAGCCTCCATCTCCTGAAATGCGTATGCCTTCAAAATGGCCTGTTCCTGAAGCATAGGCAGCTTCTTCAAGGAACCACGTCTTGCAGCTTATGGGAAGTCAGCAGCCCAGTGGCCAACACCTTTTCCCAGCTTCCGTCTTGTGTAATTACATTGTTACACAGTGGTATACTGTAATAAGGTTCCTCCTCATGAAGACATTTCTATAGTACCCAACAAGATAGAGTTCCAAAATATTCTGGAAGGTAGATTTCTAGCAAAGCACCTTGTCAACTTCTCTGTCATTCAATAAATCAAAATCATGCCCTCTACAGTAGGATCTAGAATTTGTCTCGGTGGGTGGGATACTGGGACTCTTCCTTATGTTCTACACCTCAGCCTTAGGGTCATTGGTTCTCAAATTCTTTAGTGTCTCCTATTCCTTTTACTTCCTTGTAGCCAATTCTCATTATGCCAGTCCCATGTGTTATAGTTGATATTAACTATATTAAACTTTCCCTGTTCAAATTACCTCATGGTTTCTCTCTTGATTGTACTCTCATACATTCCTCTAATAAATATTTTCACAAATCTTATCTTGAAAAATGCCATAATAATGATTTTTAGAATGACACCTGGTCAGAGGTATTCAACAGACTTCTAATAATAAAATAGGGAATAAACTCATAAATTGAAGAAATTTTAATATTTAATTGACATTGCTTTTATTTATAGTTAAAAATAATGCTACAGTTAAATAAAACTTTTAAAAAATCTCCAAAGCATAATCCAAATGTATTACATCATTAATTCTCTTGCCAGTTCTGCTAAGAACAAGAAAATCGTGCATATGAGAATGTAGTTTTTTTCAGAATGTTTTGGAGAATGCACTCATTGGAAAAATTAACACTTCCTTCACACCAAGTATGTGGTAGAGAAAAACCTGGATAAAATAGTTCATCGGTAGAAGATAATTTATTATTTTTTACCCAGTACCCATTAATCCAAACTCCCAATCATTTGGCATGAATTTTGTTGGTAGACATAACAGTCCTGAGACCAAAGTGAGACTTTCCGTTATGTTTTCTTTTCTTTTATTTCTTTCTTCTTCTTATATTTTTAATATAAACATTGGAACTAGAGGAATTGACAGAACTTAACACTCTGAGATATTAACATTATGAGACGGGGTTGGTGAGAACACATGAATTTCTAATTGGTGGGAGAAGGGGCACTTCTAAAGATGTACCATATCCTGATAACTTCTCAAAGTCTCACAGTCCTCCCTAAATGCCTTATGATCATAGTTTTGACCATGCTATCAACATTATCAACATTTTACTTAAAAAAAAGGTGAAAAATAAAAAAAATATGGAGAGCTATCCCAGAGCTCATTCTCTAAAAGCTGTTATATTTTTTGCAAGGCAAGTGGATAGTAACCAACCTCACAGAGGCAGATATTGGCAGAACACTGAATATTAGAAAGCAAAGAAATAGGCAGAGTCTCTAGGCCTTACTTTATGAAGCAGAATCTATGTCATAATCTAAGTGTGCTCACTATAGGTTGCTGATGGACCAGTGCAGGTCAATGGACAAATATAGATAAGAATATGAAAGAACAAAATAACATAGTCAAGATAAGCTGTATTTAAACATATCTATCAAATCTTCTCATTAAGAATAATAATGAAAAAACCTTCTCTAGTAAACATGGAAAATATAAGTACAGATAATACATTATGCAATGTAACACTTCAATATGATACATAAAATATAAATGACACAAAGTATTTTCAAAGCAATGAAATGAAAGTAAAAGTAATTTTTAAAGGGTCCCCCTGAATCAAAATTAAAAACAAAGAAAACTTAATAATTTACTCCAAGAGAAAATACAAATTAAAATTATAAAAACTATAAAATATGATGAAGGGTAATACATGTGAGAATTTATGGAATATAACAATAGCAGAGATGCAAGACACAGATTCTTTCTCAAGGAGAGCATTTAGGGAAGCCTCAAATGAAGAGAAAACATAAACAGGAAAAATAGGGGAATTAAAAACCTCCAATAGCTATAGCTTCAAGAAACAATACATTCAAAAAAAAAAAAAAAAAAGAAACAATACATTCAGCTCAACTTTTAGCCAAATGAACATAAGTCCTCACTGAAGACCTATTTATCTAGATTTCTATTATCCTAAAGAAAATGTTCATCTTTCAACCAAAAATTGCATATCATGCCAAAAAAAGAGACAGAAACATAATATGAGGAGAAAAACAATCACTAGAACTAGAATTATATAGGTCACAGATGTTAGAACTATTAGGAAAGGAATTGAAAATGACTATGATAAATATGTTAAGCACTCTAATGAAAAAAGTAGACAGCATACAAGAATAGATGAATAATATAAGCAGAAGAATGGAAACAAAAATAATGGAAAGCAAATTTAATTTAATTTAATTTAATTTAATTTAATTTAATTTAATTATTTTATTATTTTATTTTATTTTTTTATTAAGATTTTATTTGTTTATTCATGAGAGACACAGAGAGAGGCAGAGACACAGGCAGAGGGAGAAGCAGGCTCCCTGCAGGGAGCCTGACATGGGACTTGATCCCAAGACCCCAGGATCACAACCTGACAGTCAAAGGCAGACGGTCAACCACTGAGCCACCCAGGTGCCCCTGGAAAGCAAATTTTAGAAATCAAAAACTCTCTCCCCAAAATGCTTTCGATGGGCTCTTCAAAGACTCAACCTGATCATGAAAAATATTAGTAACCTTGAGAATATGCCAAAAGAAAATTCTAGAACTAAAATTAAAATAGAAAAAATATTAAAAATAGAATATTCAACAACAGTGGGACCATTTCCAAAATATAACATATGCATATTGGAATACAAGAAAGAGAGAATAAAGAAAAATATTTGCAAAAATGATGGAAAAAACTTTCAAAAATAAGTAACAAAAAACACTAAGCAGAATAAATACCAATATGCCACATCTAGGCATATCAGCTAATACTTCAGAAAAATAAAGACAAAGGAAAATATAATGAAATAAGCTAAAGGAATAAAACACCATATCCACAAAACAAAAGAATAAGAGTTGCAATCAACTTCACACACACACACACCACACACACACAGCAACCTGAATTTTACATTCAGTGAAATTATACTTAAAAATTGAAAGAGACAAACAAGCAAAAACTGATGGAATTTATCACTGGTAGATATAGCCTACAATAAATATGCAAAGAAGCTTTTTAGGCAGAAGAAAAAGGATATAGGTTACAAATATGAATCTACATAAAAAAAAGAAGAGAATCAGAATAAGGAAAAATAAATGTAAAGATTTAATCATTTATTTTTCTTATTCTTAATTGATCTCTAATATAAATGGTTTTTTAAAGCAATGAGAGTAACACTATATTTGATTCTAATATCATATGGATATAGTATATGTAAAGCAGCAATGTCACAGAGATGGGGTATAGGAATTGTGAAAACACTGTTATAAGACACTTGTACCATATGTGAAGTGGTATAACTAGTATTTGAAAGTAGACTAGATTAGTTGAAAAATGTGTATTGTAAAATTTGGAGCAATGACTAAAATTTTTAAAAATAAGTGTAACTGATATACTAAGAGAAGAGATAATATGGAATCATATACAATTTTAAATTAAAGCTAGGGAAGTAAAGGTCTCCATAAGTCCATTATATCAATAATGGCTTCATTATGAATGGTCTAAATACATCAAGTAAAAGACAAAATTTGGGATCCCTGGGTGGCTCAGTGGTTTAGAGCCTGCCTTTGGCCCAGGGCATGATCCTGGAGTCCTGGGATCGAGTCCCACGTCAGGCTCCCTGCATGGAGCCTGCTTCTCCCTCCTCCTGTGTCTCTGCCTCTCTCTCTCTTTCTCTCTCTCTCTGTCTCTATCATAAATAAATAAATCTTTAAAAAAAAAAAGACAGTTTTTCTGAGTAGATAAAAAAGTGAAATCCACTTACATGTTGTCTACAAGAACCTCACTTTAAATATGAAACTCAGGTAGGTTAAAAGTGAAGGGGTGGAGACGATAGGTTATACTATTAACTAAAAGAAGCTGTAGTAGATATATTAATTTCAGACAAAGCAGATTTCAAAAGAAATATAAATATTATTACATAATACATAAACAATAAGATGATCGATTTTCTAAGAAGACATAATGAAAAATTTCTATGCATCTAAAGGATTTTAAATGTATAAGGCAAAACTGACATAACTGAAAGAGAAATAAATTCACCATTATTGTTGAAAATTTCAACACCTCCCTGTCAATAATTGATGAATCAAGCAGGCATAAAATCAGTACAGATATAGATGACAAAAACAACACTATCAAGTGAACATGATCTAATTGAGACTTATATTTCATCCAACAACAGAATACATATTGTTCTGAACTCTGAAAGCACTGGGAATATTCGTCAACTAGAACACACTGTGGACCCCAAACAGAAAACAAAACAAAACAAAACAAAACAAAACAAAACCTTAAATTTATAATAATAGAAATCATACAAAATATGTTTCAGACTAGAATGGAATTAAACTACAAATCAATTACATACAGATACCTGGAATATTAGAAATATTTGAAAATTGAACATACTCCAAAATATACTTTGAGTAAAATAAATATCAAGAGAAATTAATAAAACATTTGTAGTTAAATGAGAATTAAAATACAACTTATCAGAATCTGTGGGATACAACTAAAGCAGTGATTTGAGAGAGATTATAGCATTAAATGCATATAATAGAAAAAAATTTAAAAAGATTCAAACTCAATATTCTAAACTCCCAATTTAGGAAACTAGAGGGAAAAGAGCAAATTAAGCCACATGAAAGGAAAAGGAAAACAACAAAAATTAATGCAGATATCAATGAAAGTGAAAACTGCAAACTAATAAAGAAATCAATGAAACCAAAATCAGTTCTTTAACTCTGTTGGTAAAACTACTAAGCCTATAGTATGGCTAACTGAGAATTGAAGAGGGTAGGTACATTGCCAATGTTGTGCAACACTAATGATCTTATGGACATTAAAAGTATAATAAAAGTATACTATGAACAATTCTTAGCCCACAATTTGATAACTGGGACTATATGGAGTAAGTTTTTGATAGATACTGTCTACTAAAACCTACACGGAGGAAAAAGGTATCCTGAATAGCTCTATGTCTATAAAAAACTTTTAATAAGTAATTAATTACCTTCCAGAACAAAAAATACTAGTACAGATGGCTGAACTCTTTTTTTTTATTTTTTAATTTAAATTCAATTTAGTTAACATATACTATATATCAGTTTCAGGGGTAGAAGTTAGCAATTCACCAGTTTTATGTTAACACCCATGCTCATTACATCAAGTGCCCTCCTTAATGCCCATCACTTGGCTACTCCATGCCCCCACCCATTTCCCCTCCAACAACCCTATAGTGGCTATGATTATTGAAGAAGGCTGGGAAAACATTCCCTGAAGCAATAAGAGGTTAATAAAAATGAAAAAATTTATATCCAAATATCAAAATAGACATTTACTTTATGTTACTGTGCTGATTTCAGGATACTAGAGTTTTCTTGTGTCCTATGTTCTGTCCAGGAATGACTCTAAAGACTGTAATAGCTCACAGAATGTGGTGGGTACTGCATAAAACACTTTGTGTGTGGTAGGTGCAAGGTGACCACAAACTCTCTACCATTCCACCCAGTAATAGGTAGGGAGGGTTTAATCCTCATCCCCTCAAATCTATGCCAGCTTTTGTGACATGCTTCACCAGTGTAATAAAATAGAAATGAAATTCCAGGATTTAAGACTATGTTAAAAAAAAAAAAAAAAAAAAAGGTTTCTAGCTTCTGTTCAGGCCTCTTGGAACGTGAACTCTCAGAACCTAGTTGCCAGACTATCAGAGAGCCCAGATAGCCTGGTGGAGAGGCCCACTGGAGAGGAACCAAGACTTTTGCATATGGCTTCACTCTTGAATTCTAGAAAATATTTAAGGAAGAATAATACTATTTGTCCAATATGCTTTCCAGAAAACGGAAGGGGAGAGAACACATTTTAATTTTTTATGAAGCCCACACTATCCTAACATCAAAACCAGATTAAAAATATTATAGGAAAACTACAAATAACCTTCCTGAATAGGGATATAAAAATTCTCAATAAAATATCAGCCAAACCAAATACAACAAACTAAAAAAAAAAAAAAAAGTTATATGTTATAAACAAGAGGAATTTATTACAGGTGTGCAAATGTTCGACATTTGAAAAAAAAATCAGTCAGTATAATCCAACATATCAACAGGTTAAAGATGAAAAATCACGTTCTTATTAATTGATGTAGGAAAACTATTTGACAGAATCCAATACCAGTTCATGATAAAAATTCTCATCAGGGATCCCTGGGTGGCGCAGCGGTGTGGCACCTGCCTTTGGCCCGGGCGCGATCCTGGAGACCCGGGATCGAATCCCACGTCGGGCTCCCGGCATGGAGCCTGCTTCTCCCTCTGCCTGTGTCTCTGCCTCTCTCTCTCTCTCTCTCTCTCTCTGTGACTATCATAAATAAATAAATTAATTAATTAAAAAAATTCTCATCAAATCAGGAATAGAGGATAAAGAGTATCCCCTAAATATTCATATCCACTCACAACTTCAGAATATGGCTTTATTTTGGAGTAAGAGTCTTTGCAGAAATATTCGCTAAAGTTAAAATGAGGTCATACAGGATTAGGGTAGTGCTAAATCCAGTGACTGCTATCTTTACTAAGACAGAAATTTGTACAGAAGGAAGAAGGCCACCTGAAGACAGAGGCAGAGATTGGAGTGATGCAGCTGCAAACCAAGAATTTCCTGCAAGCACCAGAAACTAGGAAGAAGTAAAAACAGATGCTTTTCTAGAGACTTCAGAGGAAGGATGACCTTGCTAACTTTGATTTTGAGCTTCCAGTCTCCTGAACTTGTGAGAAAATAAATTGCCTTTGCTTTTTCTAAAGCCACTTGCTTGTGGTAATTTGTTACTATAGCCATAAAAAATTAACACAGAGGAGGACTTCCTCAACTTGATACACTACAGAAAATGTAGACCTAACAACATACAAAATGGCGAGAAACTAGATGTTTTTATCCAAAAATCAAGAATAGGCAACAATGTCCTTTCTCAACACTCCTGTTAAACATTGTACTTTAATTCTGAGCTGGTGCAATGAGACAGTAAAAATAAACACAAGGCATACAGATTAGAAAGGAAAAAATAAGAATGTTTTTCTTCTCAATTAACATGAATGTTTGTCTTTGTAGACAAAACACAAAATCTACCAAAACAAAACGAAAAAATTCTGCTACTAATAAGCAAATATAGCAAGGATGCAGGTTACAAGGTCAATATATAAAAGTCCATTGCTTTCTGGAAGAAAACATCAGAAAAAAATTTATGTGGCCTTGGGGTCTAACTGTGCACATATACAGTGGAAGTGAATAATTAGGTAAATGAATGGCAGATGGTAGGAAGCATATTTGTTCATTGGAGTGGGAGGGTATAGACAAGAAGAGAGGCCTGCAATAATTCATGAATTCATGTGATAATGGATTAGAGTTGGAGACATTATTTCTTCAGGCTGTCAGCTTTGGGAGCCTACAGGTAGCAACGAACACAACTTGTACCCAGATCTTGGTTCATGCTGATAGTATAGATACTCAATAAAATCAGATGATAAAGGCATTTCACCTATGTGGTTGGTCCTCCTTCCCAAAATTCCTAATCTCAGTCTAACCATGTAAAAAAATTTCAGATAGATTCCAGTAGAGGGACAGTCTATAAAATATCTGAGCTGTACTCAAAACAGGCAAGGTCATCAAAAACAAGGAATGTCAGAAAATTCGCAGCCAAGAGGAACCGAAAGAGACAAAATAACTGAATGCAATGTGATATCCTAGGTGGGATCTTGGAGCTGAAAAGAGGACATTAAGTAAAACTAAACAAATCTAAATAAGGTTTCAATTTTAGTAATCTTCACGTAACAAATTCAGACTTAAGTAAAGAGAGATTTTATTCAAAAAGTTTTTTTTTTCCCCTTTGGAGATTCCATTTTTTATTTCCTTGTCTCATTCTCTTTATACTTTTTAATTTTTAAAAAAAAATGTAAATTCAACTTGCCAACGTATGTACAATACCCAGTGCTCATCCCATCAAGTGTCCTCCTTAGTGCCGTCACCCAGTTACCCAATTTTATTCAAAAAGATTGCAATAGGCAGATGGCTCCAACTACCAAATCTGAAAGCTCTCAAAGGCAAAAATAGATTTTTCTTTACAAGGGGCAATAAACAAGTCTATGAAGAACCAGGATCCGGTAATTAATCAAGGAGCGTCTCTCCTTATGTGCAGCTACTTTTCAGGAGAGATCATGAAGGAGTTGTTCTGAATCTTCACACTGGCTCAGAGAGAGGATTGATCAAAGTTCGAGGTCCTATTGGGAGGAGAGCAGCTTCCATTACGTTTGGTCAAATGAAGTACTTTGTTTAGATTGATCAATGGGGATAAAAAATGTGAGGCAAGTAATGAGAATTTGGAGGGTCTGTGATTGGCCCTGTCCTAGATAAAAGGGGTTTGTCCACAAGTCCAAAAATGGGGTTATTCTTTTTTATTGAAGCTTTATCTAAGTCATGTGGGGATGGCTGGTTCTTTGCAGTAAGCATTTTGTCAGAACAAGAGGGGAACTAACTGTAGCTACTTCCAGAATGACAGGGCTCAGATAAAGTTCACTATTGCTATAATATATCAATACTACTTCATAAATTGTGACAAATGAACATTACTAATATATGTTACTAATAGGGGAACTCAAGAATGGTAGCAGCATTTTAAAAAAAAACTACCTAGTCTAAAATTAAAAGTATATTTAAAAAAAAAAAAAGATTGGGGCACCTGGGTGGCTTAGTCAGGTAAGCAACTTCCTCTTGACTCAGGCTCAGGTCATGATCTCAGTGTTATGAGATCAAGCTCCATGTCGGGCTCTGTGCTGAGCATGGAGCTTGCTTTGGATTCTCTCTCTCTCTCTCCCTTTCCCTCTGCTTCTCCCCAGCTTGTGCGCTCTCTCACTCTCTCTCTCTCTCTCTCCAAAAAAAAAAAAAAAAAAAAAAGGAAAAAGAAAAGAAAAGACCTACTGCTCATGTTCTCCTGATATGCTGATTATCTAAAGGAGATTAAACATTTCATTGCACAGAATAAAAAAAGAAAAGCAAAACATTTCTCCATAGGGCATATAAACCTCAGAATTACTGGAAAAAAGGATGGAGTCTTTTTCTCTTTTCTCTGCTGATTGATGTTTCCTGAACTCTACATAATTTGTAATAAACATTTCAATAAATGATGGATCATAGCTATTAGTGATATAGGCAAGATGTTAGGGTTCAAAGCCGATGGCCACAAAAAATTGAGGTGTCATTGGTGCAAAAAGGTGGGGGCAGTTTTGTTTTGTTTTTGTTTGTTTGTTTTATTTTATTTTCATTTTATTTAAATTCAATTTGCCAACATATAGTATAACACCCAGAGCTCATCTCATCATGTTCCCCCCCACACAGTGCACATCACCGAGTTACCCTATTTCCTCACCTACCTCCCCTTCTGCAACCCTTTGTTTCCCAGCATTAGGAGTCTCTCATGGTTTGTCTTCCTCTCTATTTATTCCCCACTCAGTTTCCTTCCCTCCTTACAGTACCTTTCACTATTTCTTATATTCCACATATGAGTGGAACCATATGATAACTGTCTTTCTCTGATTGACTTATTTCACTCAGCAAAATACACCTGCCATCAGGAACATACAAATCAAAATCACAAAGATAGGGATGCCTGGATGGCTCAGAGGTGGAGCACCTGCCTCTGGCTCTGGGCATGTTCCTGGGTCCTGGGATCGAGTCCTGCATCGGGCTCCTTTCAGGGATCCCGCTTCTCCCTTTGATTATGTCTCTGCCTCTCTGTGTCTCTCATAAATAAATAAGTAAAATGTTAAAAAAAAAAACAAGTAGGGATAGAGGGAACATTCCTCAACATCTTAAAAGCCATCTATGAAAAGCCCACAGCAAATATCATTCTCAATGGGGAAGCACTGGGAGCCTTTCCCCTAAGATCAGGAACAAGACAGGGATGTCCACTCTCACCACTGCTGTTCAACATAGTACTGGAAGTCCTAGCCTCAGCAATCAGACAACAAAAAGACATTAAAGGCATTCAAATTGGCAAAGAAGAAGTCAAACTCTCCCTCTTCGCCGATGACATGATACTCTACATAGAAAACCCAAAAGACTCCACCCCAAGATTGCTAGAACTCATACAGCAATTCGGCAGTGTGGCAGGATACAAAATCAATGCCCAGAAGTCAGTGGCATTTCTATACACTAACAATGAGACTGAAGAAAGAGAAATGAAGGAGTCAATCCCATTTACAATTGCACCCAAAAGCATAAGATACCTAGGAATAAACCTAACCAAAGAGGTAAAGGATCTATACCCTCAAAACTATAGAACACTTCTGAAAGAAATTGAGGAAGACACAAAGAGATGGAAAAATATTCCATGCTCATGGATTGGCAGAATTAATATTTTTTTAATTCTGTATTTACTTTAATTATAAAGCAATGAAATTAACGTATCAATTTAATTATTACAAGTAACTTAAAAACAAAAATGTATAATGACTTTGAAAACATTATAACTCAAAACAACAGAAAACCAAATTAACAGTGAAGTACTATTGTATTCTGGGCATTTCTGTGAAGGACACAAATTTTAAAATTTAATAAAATCCCACATTTTCTTTTTTTCCCCCCGCCCTTCCCCTCTTTAAAACTTTATTTTAGTAATCCAACAAGGGGCTCGAACTCATAACCCTGAGATCAAGAGTCTTATGCTCTGATGAAGGACCCAGCTAGGCACCCCAATCCTAAGTCTTCTTACCAAACAGCTTCTTAAATCAGATTTTCCATCTTCATATTTTTAATTGGAGCTTCTTCTGAAGACTCATTTTATTTACAGTTGCAAATGTCCTTTTATTGCATCCACTGTCTACTAATTGCTGGAATCAAATACCTGAAGACGTTGGAATCTTATGAATACAGCCAGGACAGCAGGGGAGAGAGTCGTGAACAAAAACATCACACAGATCCACACCACACATCACAGTGTGGTACTGGCACAAAAACAGACACATAGATCAATGGACCAGAACAGAGAACCCAGAAGTGGACCCTGAACTTTATGGTCAACTAATATTCGATAAAGGAGGAAAGACTATCCATTGGAAGAAAGACAGTCTCTTCAATAAATGGTGCTGGGAAAATTGGACATCCACATGCAGAAGAATGAAACTAAACCACTCTCTTTCACCATACACAAAGATAAACTCAAAATGGATGAAAGATCTAAATGTGAGACAAGATTCCATCAAAATCCTAGAGGAGAACACAGGCAACACCCTTTTTGAACTCGGCCACAGCAACTTCTTGCAAGATACATCCACGAAAGCAAAAGAAACAAAAGCAAAAATGAACTATTGGGACTTCATCAAGGTAAGAAGCTTTTGCACAGCAAAGGATACAGTCAACAAAACTCAAAGGCAACCTACAGAATGGGAGAAGATATTTGCAAATGACGTATCAGATAAAGGGCTAGTTCCCAAGATCTATAAAGAACTTATTAAACTCAACACCAAAGAAACAAACAATCCAATCATGAAATGGGCAGAAGACACGAAGAGAAATCTCACAGAGGAAGACATAGACATGGCCAACACGCACATGAGAAAATGCTCTGCATCACTTGCCATCAGGGAAATACAAATCAAAACCACAATGAGATCCCACCTCACCCCAGTGAGAATGGGGAAAATTAACAAGGCAGGAAACCACAAATATTGGAGAGGATGCGGAGAAAAGGGAACCCTCTTCCACTGTTGGTGGGAATGTGACCTGGTGCAGCCACTCTGGAAAACTGTGTGGAGGTTCCTTAAAGAGTTAAAAATAGACCTGCCCTACGACCCAGCAATTGCACTGCTGGGGATTTACCCCAAAGATACAGATGCAATGAAATGCCGGGACACCTGCACCCCGATGTTTATAGCAGCAATGGCCACGATAGCCAAACTGTGGAAGGAGCCTCGGTGTCCATGGAAAGATGAATGGATAAAGAAGATGTGGTTTATGTATACAATGGAATATTCCTCAGCTATTAGAAATGACAAATACCCACCATTTGCTTCAACGTGGATGGAACTGGAGGGGATTATGCTGAGTGAAGTAAGTCAGTCGGAGAAGGACAAACATTATATGTTCTCATTCATGTGGGGAATATAAATAATAGTGAAAGGGAATATAAGGGAAGGGAGAAGAAATGTGTGGGAACTATCAGAAAGGGAGACAGAGAGAGCATAGAGACTGCTAACTCTGGGAAATGAACTAGGGGTGGTGGAAGGGAAGGAGGGCGGGGGGTGGGGGTGAATGGGTGATGGGCACTGAGGGGGGCACTTGACGGGATGAGCACTGGGTGTTATTCTGTATGTTGGTAAATTGAACACCAATAAAAAATAAATTCATTAAAAAAAAAAAGAATTGTTCCGCTTATCAGCATATATAATGATAAATAAAATACCTTTAAGAATTGTGAAAAAAATACTTTACACCAGTGAAACAGCTAAAATTAACAAGACAGGAAACAACATAAAATGGTGGTTTTATTAAAGCACAGGGACAGGACCCCTGAGCAGAAAGTGCTGCACTGGAGTCAAGAGGAGTGGCCCATTATGTACTTTCAAGTTTGTAGGGGGTTAGGGGTAGCATAAGCCTCCCAAGTATTTTGGAAACAAGATTTCCAGGACCCTGAGGGGGCTAGCTATTGTTAGGAAAAGGTCATTTATTATTGTTTAGTAAACCCTCAGTCATGAGTCCTTTCTGATGTATATCAGTGGGTCCTAGGCTTGGGGGATGATTGCCAACATGTACCTTGGTGGGGGGGAGTTGAGAAAAAGGAAGTTTCCAAATGAATTTTTATATGTCAAAGTAAAGTTATACATCATCCTGGGCGTTGGGCCTAATGAGTTAGGGACAGATAGGGCTAGGCAGGGAAAGATAAGGGAAAGGCCCATGGGTTCCCACAAATCTCTGGGTTCCCATAAATCCCGAGGACACTGAGATGCAACAAGAAGTAAATCTGGCCCCCTGGCTCCAAACTGTCAGGGATTATCTTCCTTTGACGGCTACCAAGTGATCACCAAAACTCCAAAAAGCCATATGTCATTCACTCAAGATGACACAAGAAATCTCAAGACCATAAACTCCTTGGTCTCTATAAAAGGCCAGCCAAAAAAGCCCTCAGTGGCAACCCTGTCAGGACCCCTCTAGCTTCTGAGAGCTTTCTCTGTTTACTGGCTTAATAAACTTCTATTGGTTCACTCACTCTCCTTTGTCCGCGAGAGTCACTCTTGGACTCTGTGACACAAGAACCAAGTTCTCTCGCTTCACCAAGATCACCAAGATTGCCTTTCGTCCTTAGCAAAGCACTAACATCCAGGCAGCTGAGTTCCTAGAAGAGCATCACTCCACCTGTTTCAAGCACTTGTCAAGGGGCTGCAAGTAATAAGGAAATTTAATATTTTTTCTTCTGCCTTTGTGTCCCATATCATTAGTGCACTGGTTTATGATTTGCAAACTTTTTAAAATTTTCTATATCCTTCATAAGATGGGTTGAGAGAAAACACAGCTCTGCTCAGAGACCAACTGGAATGTTTACCTACCTTGTTTTTTTAAAAGGCACATCTTTCATATTTAAGTATTTTTAAACTAACTAGAAGGCAATAATATTAAATCAATAAAGAAAGTATTTTGAGAGTGAAGATGATCAGAATATGCCACTCTAAAACGTGCCACTTAGTTTTCAATTTTTTGAGAAACCTCCATACTGGCCTCCATAGGTGGCTGTGCCAATTTACATTCCCACCAATATTGCACACCAGGGTTCCCTTCTCCAACACGTGTTATCTTTTCTGGGTATACAGCCAAAGGAAATAAAATCAGGATCTCAAAGAAATATCTGCACGGTCATGTTCAAGGCAGCATGATTCACAACAGCCGAGACATGGAAACAGTCTACGTGTCCACTGATGGGTGAATGGACAAAGAAGATGTGGTGTGTGTTCCATTAGTAGTCAGCAAAATGTAAACTGACAAAATTGAAATACAATTTTAAGCCACCAATTAAGTGATTTCAGTCTATTGTAGTGGTGAGTCCTCTTGCTCACCCATAGACTCTAACAGTTAAAATCAGAGCTAGATAAGACTGCCTAATTCATGCCGTAGCTGAAACCCATTGTGTTGATATCTTATGGCACTTGGTTGAGGCACTGGTGCAAGTGTTTTGCAATGACCCAGAACCTCCCAACCACCAGACCAGAAAAGCCTTGATGGCAGTGGAATGCCTAGAAGACCACAGCCACAGGTACCCTTCCCTGCCCCAGATCATGGGCTAAACCAAATCCCACCCATAATTACATGCTCCTTGCCTGCTCTCTTGCATGTTCCCCCTCAACCACTCCTTATAAAACTCTAGGTGTCCATCTTAATCAGCAGAGAGGTTGGTTGTTGTCTTGAGCCTGTCACCTTCTGGGGCCACTGGCACCCAAAACAAATTTCATCCTTTCTTTTTCTAAACCCTTCTCTTGAGTTGTTGGTTTTTCTGAATTTGTTCGGCAACAGTGCCGACAAACCCAACTAAGAGCTACTCTTCCATTTTTGTCCCACCACTTTGAGATTCTCTGGGAGGGAGCATTTGGCCTGGTGGCAATTACAATGTGCTAATAACCAAGGCTTACCAGTTCCCCTCCGGACTTAGAGGCTGCGTTACGTTGTTCAGCAACAGTACCTTTCATCTACTTAGCAATACTTAGAAAAAGAGGTACATGGGTGCTCTCATGGAGTTAAGAGGAAAACAAGCTTTCTGTTGCTAAGAGGGGACAAAAGATTACAATTAAAAATGAGCATAACAAAATCTCACTTACTGTAGCTTCTTGGGAGAACAATAGCTCCATCATTAATGTATATGGCCCATGTTGTAAAGTTTGGTCATTTTTGAGGTTATAATAGCTATACTTGATAGAAACAGCTATGAGTAACTCAGTTTTGGCACTTTATGCATGTATATGTGTGTGCGTGCACACGCATGCATGTGCTGAGAACTATGAGAATCAGAACTGTTCAAACCAGGATCCCTGGGAGGCTCAGCGGTTTGGCACTGTGTTTGGCCCAGGGCGTGATCCTCGGGTCCCGGGATTGAGTCCTGCGTCCGGCTCTCTGCATGGAGCCTGCTCCTCCCCCTGCCTGTGTCTCTGCCTCTCACTGTCTCTCTCTCTCTCTCTGTCGCTCATGAATAAATAAATAAATAAATAAATAAATAAATATAATCTTAAAAAAAAAAAAGAACTCTTCAACTCCCTCTCCATTGCTCAGGTTGGGCACTGAGAAATTCATGACTTTGCTATTCTTTCCTACATTCATTAGCATCGCTTTTCTTTTCCAGGAGGTTCTTGACCTCAAAACGGCTTAATTGGTCATTGCAGGAACTTACGGAATGCCCCATCAACTTTCCAACAGTAAAGAGTCAACAGATAGATCATACTCTAACATTATTTGAATGTCTTACTTCAAAATCCTCTCCTTGGAGATTCCACGGATCCCCTTGTTGATTAGGATCGATTGCCCAGTCTCAATCAAGTCTACCCTCCTCCTACCATGGAAAGACCTACCTTGAGCCAAGCATATCATTCACAAGAAATTCAGATCTTGCCTTTCTCTCTCCCCTTCCAGATACTGTCAAAGCTCTCTGGAGGTGAAACTGTCCCTCACCTCTGCCTTTAAAAACCTTTTTTTTTTTTTTTGTTTGTTTGTTTAGTTTAGCCTTTGCCTCTGATGAGAACAAAAGCAACTGAAATGTAGCTTAAATAAAATCTCCTTGCAATCTGCAGCCCACTGATAAATACCTGAGACATGCAAAGTGTGACATTCCAAGGAACTGGGGCCTTAATGTTGATGTTTTATGTTGACTAAAAGGAATCTTATCTTGACAACAGCCAGACCTCCAAGGTCGTTAAACCTCACTTTCAGCACAGAGAAATTTCATTAGAAACTTACATTATCTGTATCCCTCTCTCCCTCCACAAATTTAAGTGTATAATCAGTCACTTCTCATAATCCCATTGCAGCTCTTTCTGCCCATGGGTCCTGCCCTCATGCTAAAAGAAAAACACCTTTTTGCACTGTTAAATGTCTCAAGAATTCCTTCTTGCCTGTTGGGCTTGATGATCCCATATCACCTCTACCTGCTAGATGGGATGTTGCCCAATCCATGAATCATTTAACCAGGCCAATCAAATCATCACATTATTGAGTTGAATTTTGTTTTGTAACAGAGTTGGTGGCAGCATCGGGATCTAAAGTGTACTTGTGATGGTAAGTTGGGGATAACGAGAAACCAAGTGACATTTTTGAGTTCACTGTCCTTCCCACCTCTTGGAGTCGTCTCTGAGCTCTGCTCTTTTTGCATTTGAACTATCTATCTATCTAACTGGCTTTCTAGTCCAAGGTTAACAAGTCAGTCTAGAGTAACAAGAGGCTCTGACTGAGTGCCAGTCCTTAGCCCTCGGTCAGTCCACCTTGGAATCTCTAACCCAGTAGGCAGTCTCCATTTACTGGAGTTTGCTGGTTTAGTCCTTCCCCATTTCCCCATATCCCCATTTCCAGCCCATTGTCCCCATTGAAGGAGGCTGCTGGTTTAGACTAAACTGGGAATTGCAGGTGGGGTGTGCATGGCTTCTGTTGGCCCATCCACAGTGACATCTCTTGGTTACTGCTGGTGTGTAAGGTACCCATGATGTTTGTCTTGTTTTATGTAAGTAAAGGCTTTGCTAATAGGATTCTTAAATTCTAAAAAGTGAAGTATACCACCTTCTGGTGTACTTGCTTCTTTTATATCTAAGAACTACAGTCCCAGGATCTATATGAAGCTATAGCCTTGTTTTGTCTTAAAGACCTTGGATTTGTGTTAGAGAGTAAAGATTTCTGTCCCCTCAAAGGTCCTTCCAGCTGGATTAAGAATCAAATTAACATGAGACAGATTAACAAAGAAAATCAAACTTAATAGGTGTACATACGTATGGGGAAATCCCATGGAAATTTCAAAGGCAGTCGGGTATGAATGTCATCCTGAACGAAGAAGAGGGTAGGGACCTGGAACTTAAGAGGAAAGGGATGCACTTCACAAGGTGATACAAACTAGAGCACATGTTTGGTAATTAGATGTTTGCCCTATCATTCTGATGGGACACGCAGATAAAATTTATCTCTGTTAATAACCCTTATTCCAGGAAACACCTCCATTTTATAAATTCTGTGTGATTAAGTTTCTCCTCAACCTGAAGGGTCTCAAGTGCCTTCAGCTCAAAATAATCCACATGCCTAAGTGGCACATTCTGAGGGCGGAGGGCAGATTGCTATCCTGAGTCCCTTCACTTGGTAACTGTCAGGTTGAGGACCCCAAAATAAGACTGGACATAAGTGTGGGCTTACCCCATTTGTGGCTACATGTCTACTCAACTGCTGCCAGACTTCAGGGAAATTACAATCTAAAAATATGTGGCCATGATGGCTCATTTATGGAGTGCACTTTAAAGTAAGGGTTCCCAAGTTAAACAAAATGGGATACCCGCTGTAACTGGCAAGCAGAAGCATCAGGAAGGTTTAAAAATTCTAAAATAGTTTCATTAAAAGATTCATTACAAAGTGCTAATGGAAGATTAAAGATGTAAGAGGTATCTGAAACAAAAGACTAGAAAACTGACATAACTCACCTACTCTTCCTCTTTTAACTCTATCCTCCTTTGAGGATTGATCCAGCTAATTCTGTCTGAATTGTTTTTCTACTTTGAAAAGACCGCATGACTGTAAACCAAAGTCGTCCAAGTTAATGACCTCACTTACAGGTATCTCCATCTCTCTCTTCATAGGACGGCCCCACAGGGGCCCCTCCTGGAGCTGATGAAAACTGAGGGATTTGCTCCTAAACTGCTACGTTCTCCCCTTAAGTAGCGGAAGGGAAACTCTGCTGGATGATGCCAGGGCCTGCGGAAGGAATACCAGAAAACCTGGCAAAAGTCAGAAAAGGGTGAAAATTCTTAGAGAATCAGTTTTTCTGAATCGCTGCCTGCAAGGCCCGCTAGAATGTAAAAAAATAAAATTTCACATTGTCCCTTCCTTTCCAAATCCAAACCAAATTGTGTCCATCCTTTCTTTCCTGGAGATAACTATTGCCTTCTTGTTTGTCTCATTTTGTATAACCGAGTCTGGCTTTCTGAATGCCTGAAATACGCAGGTTATTGGTTCTTTCCTTTGACTCTCTTTGAGAGTGACTGTGGGTTTGGGGAAGGTAATATCTTTGGTACCTTCTTTGAGGGCCCATCTTCCATCTGAGGACTATTCAATACTGCCAGAAATATTTAAAATTAAAACTATGTACCCAGAATGAAAAAAAGCAAACTGAAGACAATGAGTTGAATAGGATGTCATTTAAGTCATAACTCAATTCTTTGAAAAATTGAGACCGACTATCTTTATTTCATAAATCTTTTGCAAAAGAAAAGTCAGCTGTAGAGGCAATTCAAAGTTCACCTATTCCTTTACCAATTCCCAAACTTTCCTTGTTTATCTCAAAAGGCTTATATATATTGGTCTTAGGAATCCAGTCGTTTTTGGAGGAACTTTCATTCTTTCTCTATCCCTTGAAGTGATGTATCTTATTATGCCTTTAAAATGTGTTAAATACCTTTAAAACACAGCCCACAGTCACCTGAGACTAAAAGAAATATAAGTGAGGGGGGAAGAGGCCTTTTTGAAAAAGTACAAACTGCTTGGGGTGCCTAAGTGGCTCAATTGGTTTGTTGGGCACCTGCCTCTTGATTTCAGATCAGGCCATGATCTCAGGGTTGTCAGGTCCAGCCCTGTGTGAGGATCTGTGCTAGGCTTAGAGCCTGCTTAAGATTCTTTCTCTCCCTCTGCCCCTCCCCACCATCCCTCTCTCTTTCTCTTTAAAAACTCAGTGGTTGAGCATTTGCCTTTGGCTCAGGTTGTGATTCTGGGGTCCTGGGATCAAGTCCCGCACCAGGCTTCCTGCAGGGAGCCTGCTTCTCCCTCTGCCTGTGTCTCTGCCCCGCCCCCCCGCCCATGTCTCTCATGAATAAATAAGTAAACTCTTAAAAGAAATTTTTAAACAATAATAAGTAATTTTTTTAAAAAAAAGTACAAACAAAAATAAATAAAATAAAAAATAACATATATAAAAAAAGTACAAACTACTAAAAGGATCCTTGTGACCAGACTCTATCACAGCCTCCTTAAGATTAATTCCAGGGACAAAGACCACCTTAAAACTCGTCTCCACAAATATTAGTAACTATAAGATGTTACGTCAGTCTGCCTGTGTATCCACAGATGTAAATCTGAGATCTCATTCTACTCCTGATGATATTGTAAACAAAAGGAGTTAGGGGTCCCCAGGAAAAGAAAGACAAGACATCCCTCTCTTGACATAACAAAAGTCACGTCAGGCCCCTGGCTATCTTGTGAAAGAACTTATGAACAAACAGCCACTATCAGGCCAAGAGATAACC
The DNA here is from genome assembly GCF_003254725.2 of Canis lupus dingo. Classification (NCBI taxonomy): domain Eukaryota; kingdom Metazoa; phylum Chordata; class Mammalia; order Carnivora; family Canidae; genus Canis; species Canis lupus. Next base: position 4,730,905 of record NC_064252.1, on the reverse strand, counting down.
TAATCATATCAGGGACAATAAATCAGTGGTAAAACCCCCAATGCTCATTCAAAAGTGAAGATTGACCTGACACACATTGAGTTATCTTTGCAAGATCTAAAGCCCTTTGAGCACTCAGATACCCTGACAACCGCCTCCACTTTCTACTTTCTAATTAAGTTTTTCTTTCCAGTTTATCTCTTCACTCAGGCAAAAGACTCTATAGGCAAAGCATCTGTGATGGGAACCAAAACCACCCCTTCAAGCAATGAGGACTGCCCTGAGCCGGCAAGAACCTGGCCTTGTGACTGACCCCAAAATAATGACTGACCTGACCTTTACAGCCCACCTGCAAGTGCCTACTGACCTCTGTCCCACATTTTCCTTATATAAACCTAGAAGTATTTTCAGCACTTTGGAGAAAGTCTTTGAGACATTAGTCTGCTGTCTTCCCAGTTGTCGGCCTCGTTGGAATAAATTCCTTTCTTGTTTTACCATCACCTGTCTCTGCCTTTGGATTTTGTCAGCAGTAAGTGGTCAAACCTGGTCTATTTGGAAGCCCAGAGACAGGTGCTCTTGCACCTGCGCCCCTGCTACAAACACACTCTATTGAGTTGGTTTAAAGACAAGAGCTTTATAAGCTTGGGCATTCTAACACTCTCAGACAGAAACTAACCAAAACGTTTTTCAAATTTATATGATCTGGGAAAATATTCTACATGAAAGCTAGTTTAGGGCATGCGGGTGGCTCAGTCAGTTAAGCATCTGCCTTCTGCTCAGGTCCTGATCCCAGGGTCCTGAGACCTAGCAGGGTGTCCAGCTCCCTGCTCAGCAGGGAGTCTGCTTCTCCCTCTTCCTCTGACTGTACCCCTGCTTGTACGGTCTCACTTTCACTCTCAAATAAATGAAATGAAATGAAATGAAATGAAAATAATAATAAAATAAAATAAAATAAAATAAATAAAATAAAATAAAATAAAATAAAATAAAATAAAAAAATAAAATGAAAGCTAGTTTAATGTTGATGGTTTAATTAAAACAAGCATGCTTTAGAGTTGCCAGCATTAAATATACAACTTTTTTCTTTTTACTTCAGTTTACGAGCTAGGTAAGTTGATGTTATCTCTTTCCTGCAAGATTTGCCAACAAAAAAAGAACAGTTTAGGATAATACCTGATTTTGTCTAATGTTTAACAGAGTTTAAGTAGGCGATTTAAACACAATTATTAAAAACACATATATTAAATAGATATAAATAAACAAGATAAAAGGTTATAAATAAACTGTTCAGGAATATTTATGTTTACTTCAATAGTTTTCCCAAATCTTTTTGGTAATGTGACACCTTAAAGTTTTGCTGAGTTAGGTTAAATGATGAGTTAAATTAATGAAATATATAGATCATTTCCAAACACAATAAAATACAGAAACATTAAATGTTAAGCCATAGGTTTATCTACTTTTGGCTTCTTATGACAAAAAAAAATTAAAGTATTTGGATTTGTTGATGCTACACTGAAAAACTGAAGAAGGCATATGCTTCTAAAATTATGAAATATATTCATAAATTTGAAAATCTAAAAAAATTCTGATAACATTTCACATTTACAACTACTTAATTTTCACTAGAAATTAAGGTTTCTAAGAGTTGAGAATTCTAGTAAATGTAATTGATACCACTGGAAATAAAAAGGAAAACAATTTTGTATATAAGAAAAGTAAGGGGGCACCTGGGTTGTTCAGTGTCTGTCTTAGGCTCAGGTCATGATCCCAGGGTCCTGGGATCAAGCCCTGCATCTGACTTCCCACTCAGAGGGGAGTCTGGTTCTTCCTCTCTTGCTCCTACTCCTGCTCCCCTGGTTTGTGTGCTCTCTCTGTGTCAAATAAATAAAATCCTTAAAAAAAAAAAAAAAGAAAGAAGAAAGAAAGAAAGAAAGTAAATTTGTTTCTGGTAAGAAAAACAGAAGTATGAAAGTGGAAATACATGTTGGTTGAGAGAAAAGAAAGTAATTTTGTCCTAAAGTGAGGCTGGTTATTTAAAAAGGGGAAACTTAACAACAAAATCTGAATATATAAAAGAAAGTTGTAAAAGGTTTGTGAAAAAGGAGTATTTGGAAAGAAATTTTCATATGTGATCAAGCTGGCTTTCATACAAAGGCAACAGCAATAGAATCTATAAAGATTGTGGCACATGTAAATAAAGCCCATTCTGCTTCAGAGAAAAATGGGCCCTCATTGCCAGATTTTTGCTATCCTAATGTCCTTGCAACAGGGCAACAGTCTGCTCTTAAATCAGAGAAATTAAGACTGTAAACAATGGCTGTATATCAAACAGTCAGGGTTACAGGAAACTCAAGTTGGTTGGCTGGTTCTTCCTGGCTCCCTGGCAATCCCATCTGTCAGTTTTTACGTTTCTTCACCATGGTACGTGTAAGATGATTCAAATTATAAATAGAGAAGGGGGGGGTGACCTATATAAATTTTCAAAAACAGTCTACCAGTAATGTCTGACTTGTGAGGTCCATAATTCTGGCAAAAACTATTTTTGTTCCCCAGGCCTCAGACCTTCTGCAGGACCCTTTGAACACCTGCATCTAGATAGACTTCATCCAACTGTCACTTATTATGGCTCATCAATATGTCTGTGTTACTATATATGGGTTTTCCAGAGAGTTCAAAGTTTTCCCCTGCTGCAAGGCCAATGTCCCCACACTAGGGAACAAAAAAACCAAAAACCAAAAAACAAAAAACAAAAACAAAACAAAAAAACAAGTTAAAAAGTGTTTTTCCGACTTAGGGTATACTTTCCATGATCTCCATGGATCAAAGCACCCACTTCATTAGACAAATCATAGGAGCCTTAACAAAAACCTTATGAACTTCTTAAAATTCTAGCATTATGCAAGCTTCTGCTGTACATTTGTTGCCTCATGCTAGTATGACCGCCATTAAAAGTTTCCAATACCTTATGCTAAAGCCTATCATCAACAGGTTAAAAAAAACAAAATTAAAAACAAAACCCTTCCTGGATCTCAATTCAAAGAACCTTGTTGGTCATCATTCAGAACCTGGTGATTTGTATATTCTGGAAGTGTGATCAGGGGAAGGCAGCCCTCGAGTCCCACTGAAAAGGAGCCTTACCAAGTACTCCTGACCATGAATGCTACTACAAAACTAGAAGGTATTGAGCCTTGGGTACATGTCCACCTGACTCCACAGATGCTGGAGACCTCTAAATCAAATTGATGGGCATAGAGAACAAGATGAGTTACTCATGTTAAGCAGTGACTCACGTTACGGTGTGATATAATCAGCCAATGGCACTGCAGCTAAGATCAGATATTACAGAAACCAGCACAGACTGACAATACCCAGAACCGAAAACAAGCAGAACCAGAAGAGACCTACAAAGTCCTGGACTGATGACACTCCCTTGAAAGCGAAAGACTGTTGCAGCAGTCAGATTCTCCAGACACTGACTCTTCCACATCTGATCACATCAGAAAGGCACCTGCCCCTGAAGTCTCTGTCCAACTGACCCATGAGCAGAAGAGAGCCCTTCCAGCGCTTAAATGTAATAAGCAGTAACCACCAAGAGGTGACCTTGAGTGACTACGTCCTCCTCTCCTCGTCCTTGCTTGTTGGTTGTGTGGCATGTAGAAAGCCACGTTAAATGTATGAAGCCAAGCAAAAGCCATTGACTTTGGAATCCTGAACCTGCTTTACAATTTTGTTAACCGTGCTTTAGTATTGAATAAAGTTGACACTGTAGACAGACACAACCCAAGTATGTACCTTTATTGCTTGCTCGGGACAACAAGAGAGAGGAATAGCTGACTTTGAGGTAGACTGCTTCCACCAAAACAATGGATGAGGACTTCATACTATTTTATTTTATTTTATTTTATTTTATTTTATTTTATTTTATTTTATTATTATTTTATTTTATTATTATTATGTTTTTAAGATTTTAGTTATTTATTCATGAGAGAGAGAGAGAGACAGAGAGAGGCAGAGACAGGCAGAGGGAGAAGCAGGCTCCATGCCGGGAGCCCAACGCGGGACTCGATCCTGGGACTCCAGGATCATGCCCTGGGCCAAAGGCAGGCACTAAACCACTGAGCCACCCAGGGGTCTCGAGGACTTCATACTTTAAACGTAACACTCTTCATTTTCTGTACTCCTTCATTGGTCTGGAGAGACAACAGATCTTTATCTCCCAGGCCATTGACAAAAGGGACAACCTCTGGAATTTGGAATAACTATGTCAGGCTAGGAGAAAATCTGTGTCTTTAATGTTTCACAAACAAAATAAGCCATCTCACTGATTGGCTCCCCTGAATTGACATTGTAAATTATTATTTTTTTTAATTTTTATTTATTTATTCATGAGAGACAAAAAGAGAGAGGCAGAAACACAGGAAGAGGGAGAAGCAGGCTCCATGCAGGATGCCCAATGTGGGACTCGATCCCATGCCCCAGGATCATGCCCTAAGCCAAAGGCAGATGCTCAACCGCTAAGCCACCCAGGCGTCCCTACATTGTAAATAAAAAGAACCTGCCAAGAGATGTTCATAATTGAGGATTCACTCCTTTCGACAGGTTGCTACTTACTGGGTTAGGGATAAAAAAGTAAATGTGGCTATGATCAAGAACTTCTTAATTTTTATAGTTATTGCAAAATCTGCTACTAAAGCAACTGTTATCCAACAAAAACCCTTAGACTCTCTGGCCAAAGCTGGTTTTGATTATCTTTTAGCTGATTTATGATTTATCTTTTAGCAAGGAGGTAGCTGTGCCATGGTCAACACCACAATCTGTACCTGGACTAATACTTCTGGGAAAGTTGAAACTCAGTTATGTAAGATTACAAACAAGCTGCTTGCCCTGAAAAGGTGACTCCTGGTACATGGACTTTCTTTGACTTACTTGGTTTTGATTGATTTGAGTCTTGGGGACCTTGGCTTTAAAGTGCACTCAAAACACTGGAAATTATCCTCCTTAGAGTAATCATTATAATTTCCCTGGTGCATTATATTCTCTCAAAGACTTTAAATGCATTGTGTGTAGCTGCTAACTACCACGCAAACTATAGCCCTTAGACCAGAACTCAGAAAAGGAACAAAGAGGATGGCTGACTTAAAGAATGTAAACCTGAAACTATAACCTGTAAATATCACAGAAAGTAAGCAAAAACATCACGACCTGTGGTTACCATGCAAAGGATCAATGGAAGCAGCAAGAACTACAGAGGGTAGGTAAGAGTGGCGCTAACGCCTTCAATTTTGATCACACCTCCGTTAAGCTGAGAGTCTGACCAAAAGGGGAGAGTTGTTAAAAAGAAAACCACAGGCTCAAAATGGAGTCACTTAGGTTAAGGGTCCCACATCAGTAAATCAAGACTTAATGCCTAACTTCTGTTTCAACCCCCCTCCCCTCACCCCACTGGAATGTAACCTTAAAGCAATATGGAATTTCCTGGTTAATACTAGGAAATTTCCTGAAAGACTACTTCCTTTCTTGGGGCACCTGGGTGACTGTTGGTTAAGCATCTGCCTTTGGCTCAGGTCATAATCTCAGGGTCCTGGGATCTAGCCCTGCTTCAGGCTCCCTGCTCAATGGGGAGTCTGCTTCTCCTTCACCCTCTGCTTCTACCTTTTATTCTTTCTCTCACTCTCAAAAAAAAAAAAATCTTAAAAAAATAAAAATAAAAAGACTATCCCCTGTCTCCTTAGGAAGGCAAGCTTGCGTAAACAATGCATTCTTGGCTAATAAATTCTTTTCTCCCTCTCCCTGTTTTTTTTTGTCCTAGCTGCTCTCTCTCTGCCGTTAACAACCTTTCTTTTGTTTAGTTCAGCAGGGCCCTCCTCTACTTGCTAGATAGAGTGCTGCCTGGTTCATGAATTGTTTAATAAAGCCAATTAGATTGTCAAATTTACTCAATTAAAAAAAAGCATATAATGGCATTTTATCAGGTATTTAATCATAAAGCTTTTATTTCAAAAAAAGGTCTCTCCATGGGTGCCGAAGGGGCACAAAAAAGTTATCTTCTTCTCTTCTTGGTTCTTTGGCTGGTCTAATTAAATTGATATAAGATGGATTAACAGGAGAAAAACAAACAAAAGAAATAATTTGTATTCTCCCTACATGATGGGAAAAACCCAGGAAAACGACTAACTTCTTCAAAAGGCCCAGGCCATCACCGTAAACATCATCTTCAGCTAAAGACAAAAAAAGATGTTGGGGTAGAGAATCTGTTATGGGAAGTTTTCAGACAAAGCACAGCACACAAGGGTAAGATTGTTAAGCCAATTTAAGTGCGTGTCTTCTCCACTGATAACAGTTTCTAGAGATTTCTAGTTATCCCCTCTTTCTGGTATAACAGGTAATAACCCTTACAAATAGAGATTTCCCTGATAAATGTAAATGTTTCTTACAAAAGGTGACTGCTTTTTCAGAGTCTCATCTCTGTCTGCTGTTTCTTAAAAATAACCAGCTTAAAATAATCAATATGCCAGAAAGGCATATATTTTGGGGTGGTATATTTTTTCCCCCTTCAGTGCATAATTTTAAATTACTGGGCAACAAGTTATGATGTAAATAAATCTTTACACTTACAAAAGTTTTCTAATTCATCTGTTCCTTGTATTGATTGGATCTGTCTATTTTTAAATACAGAAGCATACCAAACAGCTATGCCACCTCCAGGAGTGCTTTTATCATAGGGGAAATAGAGGGAACAAATTCACAAATGGTATTCACAGAAATATGGTAGGAGGTTTTGGGATTAGAAGCAGGAGGCTTACTTTTATCACTTGCAATTAGTAGGCATTGTGCACTGAGGGTACGGAGTTAATGCCTTTTTGTTCTCAGGAAATTACTGCTCAGAAGGAATGCTGGCACTTTTGGTTTGCTAATCTGCATGGCTTTGTGTGCTCCACTCTTTCAGCCACAATCAAATAATCATTTCCTCTTGTTTGTCTTCATTCACTTCCTGCCTCTTTGGATTTAACTATCAAATGTCCTTTGGCTTTGACCAGAGGCTCTTCGACAAAAACCTTGACATCATTACTCTTTTGTAAAAAGGAATGTTGGGCATATACTAAAGTTAAAGAATTTCTTTTTCTTAGGCAAAGACTCATGCTCCCCTTATTGCACAGGTATTCTTTAACACTATATATCAGACCTCATGCCAATATAATATCATAGAGGGATTTAGGAAAACAGGAGTTGTGAACAGAGAATTGCCTTGTGAACAGTATTCTTTTCACACCTCATCAAATCTGTAATCTTCATTTGGTGTTAGTTTTTATGTTTATTTGTTTCGAAGCAACTATAAAGTTTTATCTACCTATTTATCGATTTATCTATTTATCATCATTTTAAAATTCCTGTTTTTATTAAGGCTTTTGTTGGTAGCAAGGTTTTTGTTCTACAAATACCACCTCATACCAAGTCACCGTCCCTCCCAAGACAACAGTCTATAAAGCGGAGAGGGGTGCGTTTTAAAAGTGGTGTGTAGGAGGTATTAGAACAAATCTTGTTATACATGAACAGAATTTTTGCACATAACTCCCTCGCAGTTCTTCAAAAATGTACCCTTTCCATATAAAAATATCTGTTTGGAAGCTAACAAACCAGAACACTTTTATTTTATTTTTTTTGTCCTCTTTAGGTGTTGTCTTTCCTATGCAATTCAAATTAACCTTTTGAATTACTCACCACAGCCCCCCCTCCCGCCAAAATCTGCAGTAGTCCCAAAATTGTGTGAATGTGTTAAGGAATTCAGAACATGCCATTCCAAAACACACCATTTACACATATTGATAATTTTGAGCTGAAGACACAAGAAGTGGAAGGTGCAGGAAGGGCTCTCTGACATCCCACCCCCCTTCCTACTAACAAGTATCATAAAATTTCCCATGAGAAAGGTGCTTTTCCTGTAGAAGGAAGAAAAGAACATTCTTATCACCAAGGATGGGGAGTCAATGCTGAAATGGATCTGTACAAACAAACCTACCAAAATAATCCTTATCTTCCCTTAGTTTCCCACATATATTTTCTAGTTATGGTCTCACAATTTATCTCCCCTGGGAGCTTAACTCTCTTTCACTTTGTTACTTCCCCACAATTTTATGTTAAAAAGGTATATGAGCATTCAATCCTCGCTGTTTCCTTGGGGTTCTGTTTCTCTTTTGAAAGCTCTTGTGTAAAAAAAAAAAAAGAAAAAAAGAAAAAAGAAAAAGAAAAAAGAAAAAAAAGAAAGAAAGCTCTTGTGTGCATGCAAAAATTTTAAATAAAATGTGTATGCTTTTAATTCTGTTAATCTTTCACCTGTTTAGTCCATAGGCTGGAACCATAGAACCAAAGAAGGTAGAGAAGATTTCTTTTACCTCCTCTACAGTTATAATGATGAGGGTTGAATATCATTGTCTGGGATACCCTGTTCTCTTCGGAGGCTGAAGCTAAGACCTCCAGGACACCTGACAAAAGTCAGCAAAAGGTAGGAATTTTTACCATTTGGTTCTCCCAGATTTCTGCCTGGAGGAACCAGTCAAGTGAGGATGTTGGGTCTCTCCTTGTCTTTTTCCTTTCCTTTCCTTGTGTTCTTTGTTTTGAATACTCTGGTTTTAATTTATCCTTTACCTCCCAGACATGGCCACAGCTTTCCTTTGTTTCTGTCTTTTGTGTCATTTTTCATATGGAGGATAGCCAAAAAGTGGAATACAGACCTGGGCCTTATAAGTCTGTTTAAGCTGGCTTCTCACAGGCAAGTAAGCTAGTGGTTCTCACTGGACTAGAGTCTGGACAAGCTTTACTGTGGATCACTGATAAAAACAACCATCCAAACCAAACCAAACCAACAGAACACACACATGTGCACGTGCATGCATGTGTACACACACACACACACACCCCCAAAAACCTAGATGAGATTCTCTTTTCATTTCACTTGTGTCCTGAGAACTTGGCTTATAACCAGGTTTCTGCCAGACGAAGGCAGAGATTGTAGAGCCTGCATTAGGTAGAGGGCCGTCAGACTAGGAACCTGACACATGAGATGTGCTAGTAGCATTTTCTGATTGTGCCCCTCTCAGGGGAGTTTGTCTTAGTAAGGGATCTCAGCCTATAAAGGCTCTTTGTCACTTTGACCTTATTTCCTTGTCATTACTGGGAAAGTCCCATTGAAGTATCAGCTGCCCAGTATCACAGATTAGCAGCTCTGATATTATAAGCACCACCAGCAACCGCCCCCCCACCTCAAAGATAAGCCACGTTGGCATGAAGATTATTTTGAGTAAAAAAGCAATCAAAAGTCACTTATTTGGGGAGAAGCTCTTTACTTCCCTGTAAACTGACTAAACAAACAAACAAACAAACAAACAAACAAACAAAAAGGAGCCAGAAGATCTGCTTCAAGGAGAGAGCCATCACCATAGACAACTGCACATTCTACAATGAACCAGGTAGAGTAAACAGGGAGGAACCTAACAAAACTTGTTTGCTCAAAGTCCTCTATGTCCCATTATTTCTTTTTTTTTTTTTTTGTCCCATTATTTCTGAGTGGCCCAGTAAATACTGGTTTACTAAACATTTACGCTTTTTAATTTTCCTATAAATTGCACTCCTTTCCCTTAAGTCTAAGATCCCTACCCTCTTCTCCTTGTTTTAGAATAGCCTACAGATTTCATTTTACCTGTCTTTGGAATTCCATGCCTGTATGGATTCCTGGTATGTACCAAATTAAATCTGATTTTTTTTCCTTATTAATATGTTTCATGCCAATTTGATTCTTAGGCCATCTAGAAAAACCTTAAAGGGGACAGGAAATTCTTGCTCCCTGACAATCAGAAGCATGCTACTTTTGTGGGAGACTGGAGACACAAATTCTCAGAAACACTCTTCTTACCACTGATGACAACAAGGATCCTTGTTTTCTTAGACTATTTTTGTGACTGACTTTTTGGATCATGGGGCTGCACTCACTCTACCCTCCTATACTCCCATTTTCCCCAACACCCTCTCCTTGACCCCCAAGAAGATCTTCTGAATCTCCAGACCTCCAGCTCACATCCTCCTCCCCATAATCCAGCTCTGCCTCAACAAATTCCTTTAATCCCTGAAACTCTTAATTTCCCCAGAAAATCCCTTAAATATCCACCGACTACTTCCTTTCCCTGCAAAAATTACAGAAAGCATTCCAGTCTGAACTCCAGGTCTGGGTAGGTTTATAGGTTACTTATGTAAATGCTCACATCCAGGAAAGAACTTTGGCAGAGGTCCCGAGGCTGTGCAACAGGGTTCATTTTGCTGTTTCTTATAATTCCACTCACTTGCCAGGGACCTATAATCAGACTCCATCAGCTTCAGGCCATCCCATGCAATGCCCTCTGAGGATGTATCCTGGACCCCCACTGCAAAGAATTCATGTCTCCTGGACAACAGTGAGTCTTTTAAATTACAAGGCTCTTTATGTCTATTTTTGGAAAATCCCAACAAATCTAGAAAGAAATTAGAAATACCAGTGGCCATTCACGGCCCCACTCATAGTGACTTCAACTTCCTACTCATGATTATCCAATAGTTTTAAGACAGGCCAGATAGCTCCCTGGGAAAATTCCTATTCCCCAACAGAAATCACATGGATAGATGTTCCCCCAAACCTTCCTCCAAATGATCTGGAAATGGAGGAAGCCAATATTCAAGGCTTGATAAAAGCAAAAGTAGATACCTTCTCCTTAGGATAAATGGGTCTAAGGTTAAACTGTACATTTAGAAGTAAGGGGAACATCCCAGGGTCTTTGTGCAATGCTTTTTTTTTTTTTAAGACTCATTTCATTTTTTAAAAAAGATTTTATTTATTTATTTGAGAGAAAGCAAGAGAGCACAAGGTGCGGGGCGGGGGGGCGGGGGGAGCAGCAGAGCGAGAGGGAGTTGTGGGACTCAGTCCTAGGATGCTGAGCTGAAGGGAGATGTTTAACTTGCTAAGCCACCCAAGTGCCCTGTGGAATGCTTTTATACAGACTTTCTAAGGCATACTGCATTAAACCCTGAAGCCTAAGAAGATAGAAATTAATTTCCACCTTAGTAAGAAATCTTCTTTCTGATATAAAAAGAGAAATCCAAAATGATGTGGTTGGCTGTGCAGGACAATCTCTCAGAGTTACTACTGAAACTGCTATCTAATATTTTGAAAATAGCTTGCAGGAAAGCAGGAGGAAAAGGGAATTAAAATCAGCAGTCCCTGTCTTGCAAATTGAGTCTTTAAAAAACAGAAGCATGAATCTAAGGGTAACTCAACACTCCCTCATCTTTTTGCCAAAAATAGAGGCTCCTCTACCCACCTCAAGATGTTTGAAGATATTGTAAAAGGTCAGGACAATTGTTCTGCACTTAAAAGAAAGGAAAGCTTACATGACAAACTCCTTAGATCCCAGCAACTTCATAGGGTCTCTTTTCCCTTCTGTGGTACAATTTCTTGTCAATTGGTGGAGTTGGTCAATCCGCAGTTGTACCTCAGCACTCACTATTAAACTTAAAACAGAGGATCAAGAATTGTCTTTCTTAATTGACACTAGTACAACTTTCTGTACCCTTGGCTTAGAGGATTTATCTCTTCCTATCATTTCTAATTCTGTTCAAGCTTTCAGAATCTCTATGCAACCTATTCTATTGTCCATATCTCAGACTACCCAATACCCATAGGCCCTCTTACCTCCCACCATACTTTTCTAGTTTCTGATTCCTCATCAGCAAATCTTTTAGGTAGAGTCTTCTTGTGTTAATTTAATGCCACCATACAATGTCATGAGAAGTGTTTTTCTTTCCCTGTCCAAATCTTCCCAGACCAAATCTTAAACTTCCTACTTTTCCTAACAGAAACCCATCTCCATTCAAAATCCTTTGAAGAAGATGTAACCTTAAAAGAGGTTCTAGTTAGTTTCTGGGCCACATGCAAATAGGGTTGGATTGCTACTGAGTGTAAGGCATATGCACATTTCTGGAAACCTGTCCCATCAATCCCAATGGAGAGTCCCCTCTCTCTCAAAAAGCAGAATGGAGAATTGAATCTATAATAGATTTCCCTTGGAGCACAGTGTTATTTTTATTTTTTAGAGCACAGTGTTCTTATCCTTACTTCCTTTCCCTGTAATATCTCAATCTTGCCCGTAGTGAAAAAAGGGAAATTTTATTCAGATGGGAACTAGATCTATTGATTTGTGTAAGATCTAAGAGCCATAAATGCTTTTGTAATTCCTTGTTACACTGTAGTCCCTAATACAACTACTGTTCTTACTTCAATTTCTGCTGACATAGCCTGATTTACAGTAATTGACTCTTGCTTAGCTTTCTAATTCCATTGCCCCCTGACTCACAATTTCTCTTTGCATTTACATTTGCAGGAAGACTAAATGGACTTGCATAGCTCAGGGATACTGTGAATCCCCCTCAATATTTTCCCAACTCAAACTTTGTAGTCTTTACCCCAGGCTCCACTACTGTTCTATATGTCGATGTCCTCTTACTAAAGGCACTAGCTGAAAAATGCCAGAAAGTCTCTCAATCTCAACTTCCGTGGATGAAGATGACTGTGATGTATGTAGAACACGAAATATCTCAGGGTATTCAAAATTCACAATAAAATGCTTTGAGTGAATTTTGTCCCTATCTCTCCCCAAAGTGAAAAAGTAGCTATGTAAATGTCTAAGGAAGCTGCTACTTTTGCCAATGGATTCCTAATTTTGCTTCCATTGCTAAATCTCTATATGCCTTCTTCCTACATACTTACCTCAGAGCCTGTTGGAATTGGCATTGACTTTCCTTGAAGCTTTAAAATTACCATTGTCCACACCCCTGGGTCTCAGCTTATTTTGTTTTGACAAACATTTTCACCTATATCGTCATAAAAATAATAAAATTGCTGGAAGTATACTGGAAGTATTCTAAGACAACCTTTTACTTCCTGACACATCCCATAGAATATTTCTCCTGTCAGTTAGACACTGTGGCATCAGGCACGCTCCCATGTCTATGTGCTGTAGCCACAGCTGCCCCCCTAACTGAGAAAGCCATTACTCCTATATTAGGCCCCCATTCATTTCTATGTTCCTCATGATGTTTCTGCTCTTTTACATGTTCATAAGACACAGGCCTTTTCTACAAAGAGGCAGACCACCTATGAACAAGCTCTATTAGCCAATTCCTCTACTATCTTACATGTTGTAACACTTTATATCTAGCTACTCTACTACTTCTCCCTGATGATGGTGAGCCCCACACCATTCCAAGACTGTGTTGCAACTATAAAAATTGGTTTCAAAGCCACAAGCAGATCTCTTATATACCTCCTCAGACAACTCAAATTTACTTCAATTTTACAATGGTTCTCTTAAACAAAAATCCCAGGAACATATAACAACGTAGTTGCCCCACATGAGATACTGAAGGCATACTCTGTATTCACTGTAATGGCAGCCAAGCCATTGAACTCATAGCTTTCTATGGAGTTTGCACATTGGTAAAAGGGAAAGTGCCACCATTTACAATGACTCCAGGTATGCCTATGGACTCTACCATACTGTTGGTGCAATACGGAAATTCTGTGGATTCCTAACCTCTGTTGACATTACTATTGTCAATAGGCATATAATTATTACTCTATTACAGTGTATTCATCTCTCTACAGAAATTACTATTGTTCATGGTCCAGCCCATATTAAGGAGACCCATACTCTACCACTGGGAACAGTAGGGCTGACAAGACTGCTAAATACACAGCTGAAGATGGGCCTACATATCCTTTCTATACCCAATTTATAAACCTGCTTTTATCCCTGTGTGGCATTATTGACTATCAGACAAATATCCTGTAATCTGAAAGAGACAGACTAATGTAAAAGAGTGCTAAACTTTTACCAGGTAGAGTATACATTGGGCCAACTGGACTTCCTGTATAGGAAGGATGGTCCCTTTCTTTGGACCATCAGATGGGACATGAGTACAGATTTGGGAACATTAAGGAATTAAAAGACAATTTGTCCTCTGAGGCCCACTCTGGACCCAGCAGCACTCCAAAGGGATTTTATAGATTTACCACTAGTTTTAGGCTATTTCTACTGTTTAGTTATTGTCTGTATGATTAGCAAACAGATTGAAAGCTATCCAACTAGACATACTGATGCTACCACACTGGTAAAGAAATTAATAACTGACATTTTTTTGGTCTTGGCATTTCTTTATGGATTAAATCAGACCAAATAACTCATTTTAAAGCAGAAAAAAACTACTTGCTTACAGAAACTTTGAGATATTCATTACAATTTCATGCCTCATACCATTCTCAATCATTTAAAGGCAAGTAGAATGTAAAAATCTAGACAAAAAAAAAAAAAAACGAAGGACATTAGAAAAGTCTCTCAAGAAAGGACTTAACTGACCAGAAGAATTATGGCTGCCCTTTATAAAACACCCAGACTACTCTAAATAGGAGACGGTGATTAACCCCTTTTGAAATAGTTTCATCATCCTATGCCTACTAGCATCTCTAAAGTTACTATTCCTAGATTGAGTGAACATCGTGGGGACTTAAGTGAACAATTTATTGCTATGATTAACTATATACAAGAACTAACTAATATATTTCGAGTGAGTCATCAACAAGTAAAAAAGACATGGCCTCCACCGACTGACAAAGCCGTATTATCCTTTTCCACCAGGAGATTGGATTAAGATTTTTAGAAGAAAGCATAAACTGTCACTTTACTGGGAAAGAACTTATAAAATACTGCTACCCTACACTGCTATCAAAACTTTAAAAAAAAATCCCAAAATACAAACAAACTAAAAAGCTCTCTGGGATTTATGTGAGCCACACCAAGCTAGACCCAGATCATTCCTCCCAGGCACCTGGATGATCTCAAAGTAAGGATTTCCAGAGCTAATTCTCAGGCTCTAGAAATAGATAGCATTGCAAAATAGCCAGTTTTCCCCCAGATTATGTCTCAAAAAACTTTGACTCTAGCTATACTTTTCCTCCTTTTAAGTATCTCTTCTAAAAAGATAAAAAAATCCTTTATTTAATTTAACCTCGCCTGTTTTTCTGTTTATTGAAAGACTGACTAGAGATTCTCAGTCTATCTTACTTTTCCTATGATCCTCCACTACAAGTTATTTTCCAAACTGTATCTTACTCTGAAGCCTTACTTACTATTTTCTCAACAAGTCAGGCACCACCCAACTTTCCTTCATATCAGGTTTTTAAAATTCTGGTTCACATTAACTAATCAATCTGATTGCTGGCTATATCAACATCTAGATAGCACTAAAGAACCTGAACTAGTATTCACTGTTGCCAATGTGAGTGCCTGATGGACTGTGAGGCACCAGAAGATGGATGAATGGAAGAGTTAGATATCCATGACCGGAAAAACAGTGTCACTCTATTTCTCCTTGATGTGAGTTGATTTGGCTCAGAAAAACTTCTATGGAAAGTCAAGGACTCTCCCTTGCTCAGGTAAAGATACTGGAAAGAAAATTGTATTTGTGCATTAAAACAGGCATAGCTCTCTTTAGGCATACCTAGGTGACATACCAAAACAACATTTCAAGCAAACCCTGTGGATTCTACAGTGGCATCCTCAAACCCTTCACAGAGGTCATAAGTGGTTCAAGCACAGCCTTTAAAGCACAGGTATTTGCCAAATCATCAAATGTTTCAGCTGCTTCACAGGCCACCCTCAAGCAACCTAGGGTAGCTCAGCTGCTTCCCTGATTAGGCTGCCCAACACCACAAATTATAAGTGGGTAGTCCAAAAATCTGGACTAACTTGATCAGGTGACAAAATCAAGCCCTATAGCTGCCAGAGCCAGACTTCAGAACTCTCATATTAGACATTTTGCAACCTACTCTGCTCTAAGAAA
The DNA here is from genome assembly GCF_003254725.2 of Canis lupus dingo. Classification (NCBI taxonomy): domain Eukaryota; kingdom Metazoa; phylum Chordata; class Mammalia; order Carnivora; family Canidae; genus Canis; species Canis lupus. Next base: position 4,715,005 of record NC_064252.1, on the reverse strand, counting down.
CGGACAAGGGAACCTGGAAAATAGAGGTGTGCAGGTGTCAACATGACAAATGACACAGATTGAGGTTTGGGGAACTCTAAGCTCCACTCTGACCTTGCCTGTGAGCAACACTGATTTTTTTTTTTTTTAAATCATCTTATGTATAAAGGATTCCCAAGTAAATGGTCAGGGTGATGTAGACTCAGATACCTGGCTCCTTTCATTACCAAGTAAACCATCTTAAATACTTGCCAAATTACAAACTTAGGCTTATTTGTTCATAAGACTGTGCCATATAAAACTATTAGGCGAAAGGGCACAGAAAACCCGTTTTTTGTTTTGGCTCCTAATTCTTTCCAATATTGAGGTTCTTATTCCCAAGTTTTGAAACTTGTAATTTAGATAAGTTAATCCTAAATTTTTTCACGGTAACAGAACAAAAGCTCAATACCACTATGTGGATGCTGGAAACACCTCAATCAGAAGTTAATAGTTGAGACTTGTATTTTAAATTGTCATGCCCTGAATTCATTTACTGCCCAACAAAGAGGAGCTTGTGTGGTCACTGGTAAAAAACAAACAAACAAACAAACAACAACAACAACAAACCTGCTTCTATATGAATTAGACAATAACTGTCTAATTTGTATTTTTAAAAAATTGACTATCTCCATCAGATAAATGAGGCTTCGCCATTACTCGGACTGACCAATTCCTAGGCTTTGTAGACTAATTTAATGGGAACTAAGGAAATATGCTTTGATTTGTTCTTTTTTTGCTTACTTATTCTTGTTCTAATCCATGTTCTCTCTCTTTGCAGATCTCTTACAACTTGGCTACTAACTCTATGTTTTCTCCTTATAGCCACTAACTCGGTTTTTAACATACACAATTTCCAGTGAAGTTTCAGATGGGATAAGGGGTGCAGAATATGCCACCCCAAAATATTGCCATTTTGGCATATTGACAGTTTTCAGCTGAAGACACTTGAGAAAAAGCAGATTGAGAAAGGGCTCTCTGACCTTCCCCTTTCTACCAAAAAGCAAGTCATAAGATTTCCCATGAGAAACGTACTCTTCTTGCATTAGGAAAAGAACATTTTTTATCACTAGAGATTGGGGGTCAATGCTGAAATAAATCTGTACAAACAAACCTACTAAAATAACAGATTCAAACTGAAAGTTAGGTTTTAGATTTTAAAAAGTGTTGATATAAAAAAATAAAGTGTTAATATATATCTTTTATTCACATAAAATTATTTCCTTGACATTTTCTTGTACTATATCTACTATGTTGCAATATTTTCTAAAATACATGCATATATACATATATAAATAAACATTTGCAACATTCCGTATATTTTAGAAATTTGTGAGAAAACATTTATTTTCTTTTTGAAATTCCTTTGTGCAATGAAGACATTCAACTCTGATGTCAACCAGTTTAATCTTTTGCATGCTATAAGAGTCACAGGAGAAATACATTTGGAAATATTTGTCAAAAATATTTTAGTTTTAACAATAAGAACAATTAGAATATCAGAGCACATTTGTACAATAGCTCACAAGCCATGGTATATGTGTTCAAAATAGTAGGATTCAGCATTGGAAAAGAATGATCTAGATAAGATCTTAATATTCTGTGTAATGTTGTTAATGTGAAAAAATAATCCAGTGATATTAACAGTATATGAACATGGTATTTGCCAGATAAATAACCAAAGGGGAAATATATCCCTATAACAATACAACTAGTGATATAAACTTGTATAACCAACATTTAATCCAGATATAGACCTGAATGTATGAGCCATATTATGAATCAGAATTAGCTTTTCTATGATGAATTGACTAAAATATGGAGTAATTTAAAAACTAGTATTCAAAGTGAAAGAAAAATCTCAAATGATTAGTGTGGTAAGGTGAAAAATGATTCTCCAAGAGATACCTATATAAAATCCCTGGAATTGATGAATACTGGTCAAAAACAATCAGGAGAAAAGGCTATTTGCAATTATAATTAAGTTAAGATAAAATCACCCTGGATTGTCAGGGTGTGTCCTGAATCAAATGATACAAATCCTTGTAAAAGACATACAGGGAATAGATACTCAGAGAAAGCTGATATGAGGGCAGAGATTGAGGTCATGTGGATAGAAGCCAAGGAAAGGAATACTGCCCGCCACTAGAAGCTGGAAAAGACAGAGAAGGATTCTCCCCTTGAGGGAGTGAAGTTCTGCTGACATCCTGATTTTGGACTTATGCCTCCAGAATGATGTAAAAAATCTTTGTTGTTTTAAGCACCCAGTTATGGTTGTTTGTTATAGCAGCCACAGGGAACTAATACAATCAGAGAAGCTTAGAATCATAAGGATGACTACTGTTCATTTAAAAATATTCTATAGATATTTCTGGAAGGTTTCTAGCTTTATGGGGTTTTCTATCCTAAAATACCATGATATTAGCTGAAAATGATATACTCTTATTTATTCTTACTGATTAACATGATGATGAAAAAAACATCAACCATAATGTATAAATTAATAGTTGTCGCAACACAAGAGTACCATTATCAGTTTTGTTCTTTTTGTTATGCTTGACTTCTCTGATAAAAAAGGTGCTCAAAGGAGTTTCCAAATGCAGGCAACAAAATAGTAAGAAGCATTTATCAGGTCATGAAATGCCTCTTATACAAACACCTGTCTGACTCATACTGGGGGTGCTGGTCCTGAGATCCTCAACCTCAGTCAGGAGTAGTGATTTAGTTAGTATATATTCTATATTCTTTTACATACAAATATATATATATATATATATATATATATATATATATATATATTCTTTCTATCACAAAAAGATGGGCGAGGGGGAAGAAGGTAAGAAGGGAAAATAAGAAAGTGCTTGCTGAAGCTATTTTTCAACTTCCTGGAATATTACAAATTAAGTAAAATGAGTCTAAGCCAGGGCTTCTCAACCTTGGCACTGTTAGCTGCTTAGACCAGGTATCATGTCAGTTTGGACAGGGCAGTTCTTTTATGGGTGCTTCCTGTGTATCATAGCATGTTTAGCGGAATTCCTGTCCTCTACCCACCAGCAGTATCTCCCCCTCCAATTGTGATGATTAAAAATGTCTCCTCACATTGCCAACTATTTCCTGAGACGACACTTCCAGTAAAGAAAAATTGGTTTAAGCATATCATTTTTCATGCTCATTTTTATTCTTGTGTGAAATTTGAATCTTCACAATGACTATATATACTATATAATTTCTGTTTCAATTTCATATTGTTCTATACTAGGGTAATTACGGTAAACAAGTCAGCTCTAGTCCCTGACTTCATGGAGCTTAGAGTCTCATGGGGAAGACCCACAGAAATTAATTTGCTATGAAAGCACGTGCATGCTGACAAATGACAGCAAATGCAATTAGTTGCCAATTCATAGCTCTTTCAATCTTTACCAAAGAACATGAATTTGTTCTGGGTGGCAAAATACCCAGTTGATGATGATGCCTATTCCTTGTTGCCAGAAATTTATTTTGTAGACTCACCTGCGTTTTATGGTAGGCATTTGTTGAATTCTGTTGAAGGAAGTGAAAGAAACCTTTTTTCGGGGAATTTTACAGGAAATATTCTCATCTCTGCTAAAAAGTAAGCTGATTTCTCTGCCCAACCTTCTATTCTCCCTTTTCCTTACCTTTGAGATTGCAAACCAACTGTGAGGCTGAGTTGCAGGAGGCTTTTTGTTAACACTGGGATGAACCAAGAGGTCAAGTGGGTTGGACCTTGAGGTCTGATACAATTGAAATGCGAAGTCGAAAATAATAAACACTCCTATAAACACAACTCCAGCCCCACATTAAGTCTTCCTCTCTGGCAGTGACACTGCTAGTTTTCACACAAAATCACAAAACAATGATAACAATTGAGTTTGGGTGCACTGCAGCAGGTAGGCAAGAGGGCTAACAATTCTCTAAAAGGTCTTCATTAACATGTGCTTTTAACTTGTTGGTTTCCTTTCATCAATATTGAGACACTTGAAATGACTTTTAGGGGGATCCCTGGGTGGCGCAGCGGTTTGGCGCCTGCCTTTGGCCCGGGGCGTGATCCTGGAGACCCGGGATCGAATCCCACGTCAGGCTCCCTGCATGGAGCCTGCTTCTCCCTCTACCTGTGTCTCTGCCTCTCTGTCTCTCTCTGTGTGACTATCATGAATAAATAAATAAAATCTTTAAAAAAAAAAAAAAAAGAAATGACTTTTAGGGACAATTTATATTGTATATTTTGTATATTGTATATTTTTTGGAGGGAAGATTTACCAGCCTCATCATGCACTATCAAGCGGTTGCTTTTTAATAGTCTGTCTCATATATATACATATTCTTGAATGGTACATGTAGTATATCCATATTACCGGATAAAAATCAGTATTTTTCCTTTGAATTATTATTTAGAGCCCCTCGAATGTATTTGGTTTTTCATCTACTAAGCAGAAGTTTATTTGAGCATTGTATAAGTGATTCTAATTTTTAATACCAAAAAATGAAATTCCTTTCAGGAATATTTTTGTTTTCCTATGAAATTACATTTCCTACTCTAGTTATAGTTTTTGGCCTTATCACTGAGTTAGAAATCTACATGACCATTTCAAAGGCTGCATTGCTTTTTTAAATATCATTTCTCTTATGTGTCTATTTTCTGTATTTTTTTAAAAGATTTTATTTATTTACTCCTGAGAGACAGAGAGAGAGAGAGAGGCAGAGACACAGGCAGAGGGAGAAGCAGGCTCCATGCAGGGAGCCCGATGTGGGACTTGATCCCGGGACCCTGGGGTCACTCCCTGGGCCAAAGGCAGGCACTAAACCGCTGAGCCATCCGGGCTGCCCTATTTTCTGTATTTTGTATTTTGTATTTTTTTTTAATTTTCTGTATTTTTATCCTTCTATTTGAACAACTGGTTTGGGCTTTCACTTTTATACAGTCTAGGGCTCCAGATAATAATGGACATAGTAGACACTGGATATTTTATTACTATCCTGGAATTGAATATGTTTCTTATTTCGGTGGAGTCCTCCATTGTGCAGGTTTTAACAAGAAGCAAAATTGAGCTCTATCTAATCCCTAAAAACTAAGACACATGTTTCACTCCTGGGTCTGTTTATTTTCTGTTTTCATCCAACAACTTGAACCCAGAGGAGCAATACAAGATGTAAAGAGATTTAAAAATTATTTTATGGCAGAGTCTGGTTATGAGGTACCAATGGAAAGATGACTACAATCACATAATGGTCAAATTGATACAGTAGTCCTTTCTTTGCTACCTAAAATTTTGTTTTAAGGGTAAATTTTCTGAGCCTACTTCTCTAAATTTCTAACAATACTGTGAGCTACTTAATATCTTTTTAATGAAAGTTAAATAGCCAGAGTTTGGTATAATGCACTAAATAACTTAGAGCTGTATTAAGCCATACTGGAATCTGAGGCAAAAAGAAAAATCAGTAATGCTCATAATATATTTATTTGATATTTTGTTCATCATGAATCCTTACATTAATTTTATTTCTTAAAACATTTTCATTAAAATATTACTCACCTTATTTTGTGTATGAGTATGTGTGTGAGGTCAGCTAAACACTAATAATGCAGAGTACACGAGGCCTAAGGATACTGAATGAATAAATGAAAGAATGACCTATGGCCAACATAATATAGTTATAGAGTCTTGAAGGTTATTACACATCAAAACATGGAAATACATGACGCTGAATATCCTTTGGCTTAGTGTATGTTATGCTAGATCTCATTTCTTATTCTAAATTTATTTATTTACTTGTATTAGAAATTAAGATCTACTCTCTGTGTGATAATTCTGTCACGTGGAGGCAATTGATCTATCTGTAATGGCCCCCAGGCAAAATAATACAAAATTATTGAATTGCCCTAACCTGTGATAACAAAAAACATCCTAATCTCATCATATCCTTGATAAAAGTTTGCAGTTGCCTATGACTGTGTTTATAATACACAGGTAAAATTCCCTCCCCCCAAGTTAGTAATTGGATGGGCACAAATTTGACTTTGATTATTCTTAATTCTATGCATAAAGGAATGAGCACCTTCTTTATCTGACTCATGCCATCTCTTCTCACATGGGATAATGTGTTCACTTTGGGTTCAGGCACGTCTTCCTGGCCAGGATGGATTTGAAGCTCTATCAATTGACCGCTTTTTTTTTTTTTTTTTTTTTTACCAAGGATAAATCATAATATCTTGGCTAAAACAACCACATTTTGAAAATATAAAACAAGCCTAATAATGTTTACTTTATAAAATTTCAAAAAACAATTTGTAAGAGGATTAGCCTAAAATTATATATTGCATGCAATGCTAGCCATAAAAATTTACTATTTATCATGTTATTTATAGTTTTGAAGAACACAGGTCTGTATTCTAGTGAACAACAGGGAATCATACATTTTTAAAAAAGCGTTGCATGTGCTATCATTTCTGGGAAAATCCAATCAGCTTATCTCCTTTCAAAGCTGTTTTTCTTTTTCCTTTTAAAGAAAATTTTATATCAACCTCTAAATTATTTCCTGTTTTGACTCAGTATCTATTTCCAGCATTTCAAAATAATATTTTTTTAAAAGATCTTTTATTTATGTATCATGACAGACACACAGAGAGAGGGAGGCAGAGACACAGGCAGAGGGAGAAGCAGGCTCCATGCAGGGAGCCCGACATGGGACTCGATCCCGGGTCTCCAGGATCAGGTGGCGCTAAACTGCTGGGCCACCTGTGTCGCCCTCAAAATAATATTCTAAAAACATAACTGACTTATGTGCTCAGATTATCTAGCAAAATGCTGGATCACTTGCATTCTTGAACCACATTTTCTTCCTTTCCTTTCTTCTTGTCTCTTTCCCTCTTTCCTCCCTCTATCTCCCTCTCTTTCTCCCCTATTTTTTTCTCTCTCTTTCTTTTCCTCTTGTGCTCTACAAGATACAACTGTAATTTAGTAGTCTTCTATCTGCACACAGTTTTCCTTATGCTTATGCCTTAGTTACTTGGGCTATTTATGGTGGCCAGGTGGGTATGGCAGTGTTGTTACACTGCAATGCATCCCTAAGTATAATTTTAAAAAAATGGAATGATTTTTATATAAAAGTGAGCCTAAATACCACACACGAAAGACTGTTTAAGCAAAATGCTGCATATCTTGCATTTACTACCACATGTCACTTGTTAAGTACACCAGACACTATGCACTCTAGTCTAAACACTGCTTTATTTCTGACTTTGTAAAAGTAAAACTTGGTATGTTTATTACCTGAGAGCTGAAAAACAGGATCAGGGTGGGTGTTAGTCAATGATTTCTTCCCTCTTTTTTACAGGCAGAGCAAAGAATCCCCGTTTCAATTCTGTTAATTTAGTTTCAACATCATTAAAAAAAAAAGTTCTGATTTGAGATTTTTATAAAGTAGAGCGACTTCTGTATTATTTCAAGGACACGAGGCTTTTTAAAAATAAAAATGGGCTTTCCAGCAGATTTCTTAACACAGTATGCCAGAGAAATAAGTTCTATTCCCTAAACCAGTATATAAACTCTAGTGTTAGACACCTTCTCCAACCTTGTAGTAAGGAATAATTATTAGGGGGGTTTGCATAATAGCATCTTCCTTTGTGATGAAGTTTTGTTATTAACCAATAAAAACAATAGTCCCATTTACTAAGCATTTATAATATCCCAGGCCATGTACTTAGTTCTTCCTACATTAACACTTAATTTTAATTTACTTTAGCTTCCTTGTAGGAAGGAATGGTGCAATGACAGATTATTTTTATTGCTCTTGGAGGGAAAAGGAACCTTAGATTTAGTGGCTTAGGTAAATTATTGAAGGTAATATAACAAGTAAAGTCACCAATATGTGAACTTAAGTTTGAATCCAAGTGCAATGCTCTCACTATTATTCTTCCAGTGGAGAGAAGCTATTATCTGTACATTCCTCTGGAATCCGGTGACTTAGTGCTTAATGCTTAATGTGGAATGAAGGAAGCTTTCATTTAATGTCCTACTGGGGATATGAAATGTGGCAATATGCTCTTCAACTGTGTCTTCTTTACAGTGAGAGAAATTTCATGATGAAAGATGTTCACAAACAAGTTGAATTTCCGTCACTTAATAGATATGGTTCCCAAAGAATAGCCTATTCTCCTTTAAACTAGGATAGGATGTCATTGGATGAAGTCCTGATTAATAAGTTATAGCCTGGTAGTTATCATTCACTCCCCCTCTCTGAGTGTCTCAAGGTAACCTCTCCACAAAGGAGTACATAGTTCTTCCAAACTAAGAAAGCTTTAGTGTGAGGTTTCAGGAAACATCTCTTGGGGTTTGTTTAGTGCAAATAATTTTAACTTATTAGTTTAACTAAGCCAGGTCAATTAAGCCTTCCCAACAGCTAAGCAGAAAGGTTTAGAGTGCTTTGAAAATGTTCTTATGCAATTCAACTATTACATGGCATAATCACAAAATAGAATTTTTTAAAAACTCTGATAAGTTTACTATAATAATATTGACAAGAAAATTTGAGTTTTTTTGTGACACACATTTTAAATTGACATTTTACTAGGATATATTCAAATTGGGGTACTTTATATAATTTTTGGAACAGTTAAAGCATTTACCCACATAATGTAACCTAAGAAGGTTTATCATTTAAACATTAAATAGCAATTCAGTAATTACCTATAATATTAGTAAACACACATTTACTTATAACTCCTATTTAATTTCTTAGTGTAATTATAAATATTACTTAATGTTTGCTTGTAGCTTTTAATAAATGGGCTCAAACTTATAGAGTGTGATAAATACAGCCCAATTTGAATATTGTGATGCACATAATTAAAATTCCAAATCACTGCATCAAGTACTTACCTTCTGGTCATCCTACTTTATTTATAAGTCCTAGCTCTTAATGTTTTTTTGTGCTTGGTGACTTTACTCTTCAGAGAAATATCTTAGCTTCCAGATTCTTCACGTTTATTCTAGTGACCTTTCCTTCTAATTTATCTTCTGTATCTATTTACGTAGTTAAGTCTTGGAGCCAGTCACCAGCAACAGCAGAATCTAATCAACAATTTAAAAACGCTGCTCTCCTGCCGCCACAGTGTTCCATTTGACCTCATTTATTCCAGTAACTGATTGTGGTAGTAACATCGAAAAGCTTAATTCATTAAAATCACCTAATTTCTCACTATACATAGCCTCTTTTTGGTTGATTTTTACTTGGCCAGCTAGAATTCCATATTTCATTGTTATGGTTATTATTCAATACATTGGAATATACTCAGTTCCCTTCCCCATTCTCTCTCATCCTACTCTCCTGGCAAAATCAAACCCTGGAAGAATAGGTGGTTTCCCCATATTTGCACTGGAACAGGTAATTATTCTTGGAAACAGAAATTATACAAATAATTCCATATTCTTATCAAGTCAATTTCAGATTTTCTCATCTCATTCACATCAAATGTTCTTATAAATGTTATCTATGTATCCTGTCTCCTCTTCCTCACTTTTTATTTCAGACTCATTCCAGCTCAATGAGACTTTTATTCCCAAAGCTCTACTGCCCTGCCAACGTCTCAAAGACTTCATGTTGCTAACTCTCTATTTTTAACTCACTTGCATTCAACCCTTTACTTAACATTAATTAAACTCAGCTCTTTTCCTGGCTTTCAAAGACCTATGTGATCTGGGTCTTACTTTTATTCAATATTGTCTTATTCAATTTTCAATCTTATCCTTATTTCCCATTACCTAGCCACATTGTCATCATTCCATTTTTTTTAAAACTTAAAGTTTTTCCCATCTTAGGAACTTAATAGCTGTTTTATTTCTGTTGACTTGCTAACTCCTTCTTGCCATTCAGATTATTGCTTAAATGTTATCTTCTCAGAAAGGGCTTTCCTAACCATCAAACATGAAATAGCCACTCAGCCATTCTTTATAACATCAAATGTTTTATCTTTATGGATGCCACACACTCTTCTTGGATGTTTGTTGATTAAGCATTGTCTATCTGCCTTAATCAGAATATTAAATACATGAGAACAGATATTTATCTGCCTTACTTATATTTATTCCCAGTATAAGAGGCCCAACAAGAGACTGAATTAAGTCTCCAAATTCATCCAATTCCTTACCAATCCCCCATATCTTCTGCTTTAAAAAATTATTTATATATATATATATATATATCTTGAGTCTGCTAAGATTTTGCTATATTAGGGCTTTTACAGAATATATACAATCCTTTCTGCCCCAATTGCTCTTTTCTTTCTCATAAAGGATATCTTCTCAAGTTCTCAACAAAGAGGAACACCTCAACCATGGAGAAGGGAGAGTATCAGATCCCACATCAGAACCCCAGGTGTGGGGGCCCTGCATTGGGAAGATAAATTCTCATGACATTTGGTTTTGAAAATGACAGGAGCTTAACTTTGTAAGTTTTTACCATCAGTGGTATTTAACATCTGGAACTTTAAATATCAGTGGGCTCAGCTCTGAGAGAGCAGGAGGGCAATAGGAAACTTAGTCCCTGCCCTTAAAAAGATAGCATAGCAGACAACCCCTCAAAGATATAGGATAGAAGCAACAGTTTGAAAATGCCTGGGGTATACTGAAAGGAGATTTATTTACTAATCTTGGTATGTATGCAGGAGGGGCAGGGATCTTCAGGAGACTTCTCCAAGAACAAAAGCATTGGAGAACAGCATTTCCCTCTCTGCCTCAGCCTAGAAATAGGGATATCTGTATGAACAAGCACAAGCACTTTCCACTTAGCTTGTTAAGAGCTTACCTTACCCCTGAATTCCCCTATAGATCTGCCCCAACCAATATGCCCCACTTGGCAGGAGTCCATCCAAAGCTGTTTTACAAGCATGACATTGCACAAACAATCCAGACAGGGTCCAGCAACACTCCAAAGTTACTCTGCCCCAGGGGAAAGGGGAAGATAACCAGACACACTGGTTCAGCTGTAAGTCCAGCAGTAGAAGGCAGATACCTGGTTTGACTGCAGGCCCCATTGACCAATGAAAATATCTCAGGAAATAACACATGGAGAGTGCCCTGAAATTCAGCAAGACTAGTAAATATCTAGTGTTCTAGTAAACACTAGTTCTAGTAAATATCTGGTGCAGAGGACATTGTACTGCAAGGCACTACAGGACCTCTTTTTTCATAAGGCTACTACTTTCAAGAGCAGGAGACATAGCTGAATTTCCTAACACACAGAAACAGACACAGAGAGTTAGACAAAATGCAAAAACAGAGGAATATGTCCTAAATGAAAGAATATACCAAAATCACAGCAAAAGAGCCAAGTGAAATGGAGATAAGCAATATGCTTGATAGTGAATTCAAAGTAGTGGTCATAAAAATACTCACTAGACTTGAAAAAGGTGAAGGGCTTCAGTGAGACCTCAACAAAGGGGATAGAAAATATAAAAAGGACCAATTAGAGATGAGGAATAATTAAAATTAAAAATAAACTAGAATGAATAAATAGTAGATTAGAGGAACTCAAAAACAGGTCAGTGTGCTAAAAGACATACTAATGGAAAGCGATCAAACTGAACAGCAGAGAAAAATGCTAAGAAATGAAAACAAATTAAGGGAATTCAGAAATACCATCAAGCACAATAACATTCACATTTTAGGGGACCCGGAAGGAGAAGGGGGGGCAGATAATTTATTTAACAAAATAATACCTGAAAACTTCCCAAATCTGGACAAGAAAACAGAAATCCAGATCTAGTTGGCACAGAGTTCCCAACAAAACAAATCTAAGAGAGTCCATTAAAAAGACATAATAATTAAAATGGCAGAAATTAGTGTTAAAGAGAGGACTTGTAGAAGCAGCAGGAGGGAAGGGAACAGTTACAGACAAGGGAAATGATATAAGGCTATGAGCTGCTTTTTAAGCCAAAAGTTTGCAGTCCAGAAGGAAGTGGCATTATATATTCAAAGTGATGAAAGGAAAACAACAACAACAAAACAGAAAAACAAACAAAAACCTTGCAACCAAGGATATTCTATCCAGCAAGATATCATTTAGAATAGGAGAGATATAGAGTTTCCCAGACCAAAAAAGTTAAAAGAATTAAACATGACTAAACCAGTCTTACAAGAAATGTTAAAGGGGATTCTTTTTGTGGAAAGGGAAGGCCATAAGCAGAAATAAAAAAGGTAGGAAAGGAAAAAAGTTCAAAGGTTATATAAGCATAAAAGAGTAGATTAATCACTTAAACCTTTAATGAAGTTAAAGCAGAAAAGCAACAAAATCAAGTATGTCTATAAAAATTAGTCAAGGGATTCACAAAACAAGAGGATGTAAAATATGACACCATATAGCTAAAATATTGTGGAAGGAGGAGTGTAAAAATTTAATGCCTCTGGAATGGGTTCAAATTTAAGCAACCACCAACTTAATATAGACTATTATATGCATCAATGGATAAAACATTCAAAGAGGTAAGAAACAATGAAACAGTGGCTTTGAATGATACACTGGACCAGATAGATCTAATAGATAAATTTAGGAAATTCCACCCAATAACAAGGAAATATACATTATTTCCAGATGTCCATAGAATATTCTCCAGAATAAATCACATATTAGGCCACAAAGCAAGTCTTAACAATTTTAAAAAGACTGAAATCACATCATACATTTTTTTCTGATCACAATACTATGAAACTAGGAGTCAACCACAAGAAAAAAATCTGGAAAGAACACAAATACATAGAGGTTAAATGTATTACCATTAAACAATGAATGAGTTAACCAATAAATCAAAAAGCAAATGAAAAAATTCATGGGGATAAATGAAAATGAAAACACAAAGTTCCAAAATTCTGGAGATGCAGCAAAAGACACAGCAGGAAGATTATAGCATTCAGATTTACCTCAAGAAGCAAGAAAAATCTCAAATAACCTAACCTTATACCTAAAGAAGCTGGGGAAAAGAAGAACAAACAAAACCCCAAACCAGTAGAAGATAGGAAATAAAGATTAGAATTATAAATAAATGAAAACACAAAACAAAACAGAAAACTCAAAAAAAAAAAAAAACCCACAATAGAACAAATCAATAATAAAACAAGGAGTTGGTTCTTTGAGAAGATTAATGAAATTTATAAACCTTTACCCAGACTAATTAAAGAGAGAGAGAGACAGAGACAGAGAAGGAGGGAGAGAGAAGACTCAAACAAAATCAGAAATGGAAGAAGGTAAACAAGAACCGATACCACAGAAACACAAACTATTATAAGAGAATATTTTGAAAAATTGTATGCCAATACACTGGACAGTCTAGAAGAAATAGATTAATTCCTAGGGAACAGATAGCCTCCCAAAATGGAATTAAGAAGAAATAGAAAGTTTGAACAGACTGATTGCTAGCAATGAAATTAAATCAGTAACCAAAAACTTTCACAAAAGCCTAGGAAGAGATGGCTTTACAGATGAGTTCTACCAAACATTTAAAGATGGCTAATGACTATTCTTCTCAAACTATTCCAAAAACAGAAGAGGAAGGAAAATTTCCAAATTCAGTTTATGAGGCCAGGATTATTACCCTGATATCAGAATCAGATAAAGACACCACAAAAAAAGAGAACTAAAAGCCACTATCTCTGAAGGACATAGATGCACAAATCCTCAACAAAATATTAGCAAACCAAAGCCAACATATGTTTAAAAAAAAAAAATTCCCCATGATCAAATGGGATTTATTCTAGAATGCAAGTGTGGTTTAATAGTCACAACTCAATCAATATGATATATCACATTAACAAGAAGAAGAATAAACACATATGGTCACTTCAATACATGTGGAAAATATTTGACAAAATACAACACCCATTCATGATAAAAACCCTCAACAACACTATATGTTTCCCTCTCTCTCTCTCTCTCTCTCTCTCTCTATATATATATATATATATATATATATATATATATATACCCATAGCTAACATCATCCTCAATGATGAAAAAGGAGAACTCTCCCCCTAGATCAGAGGAACAAGGCAAGAATGTCTACTCTCACCATTTTTATTCAACCTAGTATTGGAAGTCCTAGCCACAGCCATCTGACAAGAAAAGAAAAGGCTTCCAAGTTTTTCTTTTTTCTTTTTTCTTTTCTTTTTTTTTTTTTTTTGACATGATGCTAAATCTAGAAAATCCTAAAGACTTAGAAAAAACTACCAAACTGATAAATGAATTCATAAGTTTGCAGGATACAAAAGTAATATACAGAAGTCTCTTGGGTTCCTATACACTAATAGTGGAAAGGGCATTTAAAAACAAATCCCATTTATAATTGCACCAAAAATAATAAAATATCTAGGAATAAACTCAACCAAGGCAGTGAAAAACTTGTACTCTGAATACTATGAAATGTTGATGAAAGAAATTGAAGATGACACTAACAAAATGGAAAGATATCCCATGCTCATGTAAACCAATATTGTTAAAATGTCCATAACACTCAAAGCAATCTACAGACTTAATGTAGTCCTTGTCAAAATACCAATGGTATTTTTCATAGAACTAGAACAAATAATCCTAAAATTTGTATGGAACTACCCCAATAAGGCAGAGCAATCTTAAGAAAGAACAAAGGTGGGAGTATCACAGTCCCAGGTTTTAAGATATACTACAAAGCTCTAGTAATCAAGACAGCATGGTACTGGCACAAAAATAGACACATAAAGCAATAGAACAGAATAGAGATCCCAGAAGTCAAAAATATGCTGACAATCATACGGTCAATTAATCTATGAGAAAAAAAAATTAATCTATGAGAAAGGAGGGAAGAATATGCAATGGGAAAGAGACAGCCTCTTCAACAAATGGTGTTGGGAAAGCTGGATTGCCACATGCAGAAGAATGAAACTTGCCCACTTTCTTTCGCCATACACAAAAAGAAACTCAAAATGGGCTATAGACCTAAATGTGTGATCTGAAACCATAGAAATTTTAAAAGAGAGCACAAGCAGTAATTTCTCTGATATTAGCTGTAGCAACATTTCTCTATATATTTCTCCTGAGTCAGTGTAAACAAAAGCGAAAATAAATTATTGGGACTACATTAAAATAAAAAGCTTTTGCACGTCAAAGAAAACAATCAACAAAACAAAAAGACAACCTATTGGATGGGAGATACTTGTAAATGGTATATCTGATAATGGATTAATATCCAAAAAATATGGTTATCCAACTCAACACCAGAAAAAAAAGTAATCCAATTAAAAAACAGGTAGATAACATAAACAGATATTCTCCCCAAAGAAGACATACAGATGACCAACACACATCTGAAAAGATGATCAACATCACTCATCATCGAGGAAATGCAAATCAAAACTACAATGAGATATCATCTCACAGCTGTCAGAATGACTAAAATCAAAATCACAAGAAACATGTGTTGGCAAGAATGTGGAGAAAAAGGAACTTTCATACACTGTGGACAGGAATGCAAACTGATGCAGCCACTGTGGAAAACAGTATGGAGGTTCCTTAAAAAATTAAAAATAGAATTATTATATATTGATAGGGATTGCATTAAACGTGTAAATTGCCCTGTGTAACATTGACATTTTCACAATATTAATTCTGCCGATCCATGAGCATGGAATATTTTTCCATCTCTTTGTGTCTTCTTCAATTTCTTTCATAAGTGTTCTATAGTTTTTAGGGTATAGATCCTTTACCTCTTTGGTTAGGTTTATTCCTAGGTATCTTATGCTTTTGGGTGCAATTGTAAATGGGATTGACTCCTTCATTTCTCTTTCTTCAGTCTCATTGTTAGTGTATAGAAATGCCACTGATTTCTGGGCATTGATTTTGTATCCTGCCACGCTGCCAAATTGCTGTATGAGTTCTAGCAATCTTGGGGTGGAGGCTTTTGGGTTTTCTATGTAGAGTATCATGTCATCGGTGAAGAGGGGCAAAATACATGAAGAGAAATCTCACAGAGGAAGACACAGACATGGCCAACAAGCACATGAGAAAATGCTCTGCATCACTTGCCATCAGGGAAATACAAATCAAAACCACAATGAGAGGGATCCCTGGGTGGCGCAGCGGTTTGGCACCTGCCTTTGGCCCAGGCCGCGATCCTGGAGACCCGGGATCGAATCCCATGTCGGGCTCCCTGCATGGAGCCTGCTTCTCCCTCTGCCTGTGTCTCTGCCTCTCTCTCTCTCTCTCTGTGACTATCATAAATTAAAAAAAAATTAAAAAAAATTTAAAAAAAAAAAACCACAGTGAGATAACACCTCACACCAGTCAGAATGGGGAACATTAACAAGGCAGGAAACCACAAATGTTGGAGAGGATGCGGAGAAAAGGGAACCCTCTTACACTGTTGGTGGGAATGTGAACTGGTGCAGCCACTCTGGAAAACTGTGTGGAGGTTCCTCAAAGAGTTAAAAATAGACCTGCCCTATGACCCAGCAATTGCACTGTTGGGGATTTACCCCAAAGATACAGATGCAATGAAACGCCGGGATACCTGCACCCCGATGTTTATAGCAGCAATGGCCATAAGAGCCACACTGTGGAAGGAGCCTCGGTGTCCATCGAAAGATGAATGGATAAAGAAGATGTGGTTTATGTATACAATGGAATATTCCTCAGCCTTTATTTTTTTTTTAATTTTTATTTATTTATGACAGTCATCAGAGAGAGAGAGACAGGCAGAGACATAGGCAGAGGGAGAAGCAGGCTCCATGCACCGGAAGCCTGATGTGGGATTCGATCCTGGGTCTCCAGGATCATGCCCTGGGCCAAAGGCAGGCGCCAAACTGCTGCGCCACCCAGGGATCCCTTCCTCAGCCTTTAGAAATGACAAATACCCACCATTTGCTTCGACGTGGATGGAACTGGAGGGTATTATGCTGAGTGAAGTAAGTCAATCGGAGAAGGACAAACAGTGTATGTTCATTCATTTGGGGAATACAAATAATAGTGAAAGAGAATATAAGGGAAGGGAGAAGAAATGTGTGGGAAATATCAGAAAGGGAGACAGAACATAAAGACTCTTAACTCTGGGAAACAAACTAGGGGTGGTGGAAGGGGAGGAGGGCGGGGGGTGGGGGTGAATGGGTGTCGGGCACTGAGGTGGGCACTTGACAGGATGAGCACTGGGTGTTATTCTGTATGTTGGTAAATTGAACACCAATAAAAAATACATTTATTTAAAAAAAAGAATTATTATATAATCCAGTATTTCTACTTCTTGGTATTGACTCAAAGAAAGTGAAAATACTAATTTGAAAAAAAAATATGGACCCATTTGTTTATTGCAACATTATATACAATAGCCAAGATATGGAGACAACCCAAGTGTCCATCCACCGGTGAACGAATAAAGGAGAAGTAGTATATACGGTCAACAAAACATTACTCAGCCATAGAAAAGAGTGAAATTTGCCAGTTACAGTATCGATGGATCTAGAGGGTATATGCTAAGTGAAATAAGTCAGCCAAAGACAAACATGATATGATTTCACTTATATGTGGAACTTAAGGATCAAAACAAAGAAAAAAAAGACTCTTAAAACAGACTCTTACATATAGAGAATAAACTGGGCGCTGCCAGAGGGGAGGTGATTGGGGAAATGAGTGAAATAGGTGAAGGGGATTAAGAGTACAATTATCATGATGAGAAGTGAGTAATGTATAGAATTGTTTAATCACTGTATTATACACTTGTTAATTATACTGGGAGTAAAATATAGATAGATGATGATAGATAGATAGATAGATAGATAGATAGATAGATAGATAGATAGATAGATGATAGATAATGGATAGATTACAGCATGAGAAAAAATATTTCTTTTTTTAAAAAAAGATTTTATTTATTTATGCATGAGACACAGAGAGAGAGAGGCAGAGACACAGGCAGAGGGAGAAGCAGGCTCCATGCAAAGAGCCTGATGCAGGATTCGATCCCAGGACTTGGGGATCAGGCCCTGAGCCAAAGGCAGACGCTCAACTGCTGAGCTACCCAGGGATCCCAAGAAAGAAATATTTCTAATAAACTTGGGGTTTTTAAATTTCACTTTCTCAAAGGAATAAAAAAAGTTTTTGAAATAGAGGTTTTGGTTTTATCAATTTTTACATGAGAGTACTTACCTTAGGAAGGATATATAATTGCTCAAAGTGAAAAAAAAATGCAGAAATCAGTATGACCCAGATTTCTCTGACTGCAAAGCATATGATTTGTTAAAACTTCCCTTAAAACAAAGTATTCATAATACTTGGCTATTTTCTCAAGGTCAGTTACTCTATTAATTCACTATATGCTGAAATTCAGAGACTTTAGTTTGGAAGCATTATAGCAAAGTGCACAAGGGCTATAGGATGAAATATTCCACAGGTCTGTATCTAGTCTATATTTATACACTATTTATAATCATATTTTATATATGCACATTAACTGAAATTCTTTCTCATCCTCCCACATTATTTCATTTTTCTCAGTGGTTAGATTATGTCACTCTAGCTCCCCTTTCCCTCCTTTGCATTGCTCGATATGTTTTGTATTTGTGGCTCTTCTGGGATATTGCTGGGATTTTTGTGTGTTTCCATTTATCATACTATATTCAAGGATATTCAGGTTGTCTGTGGAAATGGGTAGAATTTAGGCAGGGGATTCATGCAGCATGTTAATTCACTAGTCTATTACCCAGAAATTTTACTCAAAAGGATTTGTAGAGAGGTCTTATGTATTTTACCCTTTCAATCATAATTTCCACCATGTGCATGACTGGGCATTTGTCCAGGTCCAGCCTTGGTCTCTTTGGGGTCAATATGAGGATATATTAATTTGAAGCAGGAGGAAATAAAAAGAGTTTTATTTCTGAGTAGCCGGTAACCATTGTATATTTTCATCATCTGAGGCATAGTGCAGTGCTCATCAAAGAGGACACTAATGAGACTGAGTACCTCTAAACCTGTGGTTGTGTTTGTCATCATTTCTCAGAAAAGACCGGGTATATTTTTATTCTTAATGTGAGAAAAAATAGTCTCAAGGGAGGGGAAAAACTGTGCTGGAATAGCAATGAAGAAGTAGTTGCTCTACATGACATTTTATTTCTGGATGGCTAGAAAGATCAATGTACTTGCCTGAAGCTCATGAATTAATATCCTCAGCTATCAAGGAATGAGACATTGTGCACAGCAACTTGTTCTTCATTGCTAACTTCTTGTCATAAGTAAAGTAATAATAAGGTGGCTTTAGAATAGGTGTCACCCTTGGGATATACCATTACTGTATCTTAAAAATCACTAATAACTGTAATGCATGGACTTGACTTACATTTTCTGTACAAATGAGACAATTTGTATTAGGCATTTGGAAAGCAGGGCCTCTGGGAAATTCAGCCTTAAAGAGTTGTATTTTTATATCTCCAGGGGTCATCATAGTTCCATTAGGTTCAGGGAGGACTGGGATGAGGTTCTTAAATATAAATTTCAGTATTATCTTATTCTTGTAACCAAGTAGTTTGTTTCCGATGACTCCATTACTAAATCTCAATAGCAATATCTTTATCTTTACCAATTACAAAAATATGTTCTGAGGACACATCCATCAATGCATGTCTTTCTTTGTTCAATATTTGTTAACTATTTACTAAGGGCCAATAATTGTGGTAGATATTATGTATGTAAATATAAGTTCAAATAACTTTAGAATTTAGTAGGTATGCTGCTAATAATAAAATTTCTATGTGACAAGTGTAATGAGAAAATACAAGCGACAAATTGGAGAAAGTAGAGAGTTTTGATTTCACGAAAGTAAAACCAGATATATGGAGTATAGGATGGCAAAAGTGACTGTAACAATTTGCAACACGATGGGATGTTAGAAGTCTAGAAACTGTGAGACCTCAAATACAGGATGGTATCTAGGTACATGAACTTACCTAAAATCCTTTCTGAGAATCTAATGATGTAATGATAAAAAATGAAATGAATGCACAAAGGCAAAATGAATGGGGTAGTATAAAATGCTACTGAAGATATCAATAACTTTTTTGAAGAAGAAACCACAAGAAAGTTGAAGGAAGTTGGTAGAGTGATAATAATCCTGAGAGGAAGTTTTAGTCATTCTGTTCCTTTCCAAATAGAATAATAACATTTAAAGTTTTCCAATGGTAAGATGCTTATTATTGTCTCAAATTCTTACAGAAGTCTTGTAAGGGGAGTTGAATTTTTTCCACTTTAAGAGTGGGCAATCTGAGGATCTGAGATTTTCAGCCATCTAAATTACTACGAAGGAAAGCTTGAAGATGAGTGGACATCAAAAAGTGGTTAGCTTTTCCTTCATTTAATAAATGTTTATTGAACACTTACCACATCCCAAACACTATTCTCTACAGTGAGTTTGTTACGGTAAGATAAATATGATTTCACCTCTCACTGGATTTATAGTTTTCTGACTTTAACTTAGATATTTATAACAAAGCTGAAGAAGAGAAATCACCATGATAAATTGATAAATGTAAATGTTTAGAGTATAAATATTTATGGTATAAAATCCACACATATTCCTATGAAGACAGGCTAAGTGATTTACATTGTGACATCACCGAGAATTATTTTACTGTATCTATCCTGACTGCCTTGTAGTGTGATTATAATGGAAAGGAAGAAAAAGCTATGCCTAATATATAATAGATTTGTACCATGCCCCATTTGAAATAAAGACATGGACAGATATTTGTAGGACTGGTTCTGTGTGTACATGATGTCATCATTTTTCGTTATTGTTCGTCTCATTTTAATTTAGAGATTAGGTTAAACCCAGTAACTAGGAGAAGAAATCCGTGTAATTTTAAGTGACATTATTTGGATTTGTTGACTATATTTGTGATCTTCAATTTCTTTCTAGTCCAATCAGATATTTACCCCCCGCCCACCCTTCCACTGAAATTGTTAAAAATTCTAGCAATGAATTGCTTGTTGCTAAAAGAAAGGTTATCCCACAGTTCTCAGTTAACTTGCCCTTAAGCTTTGATATAGTTGATGTGCAAACTCCTTGAAATACTTTCTTTACTGAATTCCAGGGTTACCATTTTTGCCTGATTACCTTCTGACCACTCAGGCCACTCTATTCTCAGCTTTCTATTCTGGGTCTTTTTCATATCCTTAATCTCCGACACTGAAAGGGTCCATAGTTCAGTCACCTGACTTTTTCTTTTTACTAAATATCTTTTGACCTTTTCTTTTTTCTAAATATCTCAGTCATCTGGTCCCATGACTTTACTACAGTCTACACGTTAATAATTCTCAAATGTATTTAAATAGTCCATATCACTCCCCTGAACTTCCCCTGACTCTCCTCCACAGCCCCAGTTGGACATCGAGTAGACTTCTCAAACTTAACAGGTCCAAAAGATGGCTCTTGGTATTTCTCCTACATACCTTCTCTGTTCCCAGGGATCTGTATTACTTGCATCCTCACCTTGTATTTGTTCCCTATGAGCGCTCTTAAAGATTACCACATGTTTAGTGTCCTAACAGTACAAATATTTTTTTTTTCACAGTTCTGGATGTAAGAAGTTTGAAACCACTAACAGTGGATTGAAATCAAAGTATGGATAGGACTTCACTCTCTCTGGAGGTTTTAAGGGTGAATCCATTCCTTGTCTCTTCCAGCTTCTGGTACCTACTTATTCTTTCGCTCATGGCTGCATTACACAGGTCTTTGTCTCTGTGATTACATGCTTTTTCCTCTTCTGTTTATGAGTAAAATCTCTTCCACTGCCACTTGAAAAGGATTCATGATTGTATTTAGCACTTAGGGTCCAACGGGATAATCCAGGACAATCTTGACACCTCTAAATCTTTAATTTAATCACATCTGCAAAGACTTTTCCCTCCCCTCCTTTTTGCAACATAAAGTAAACATTTATAGTTTTCCAGAGATTAGGCCATGGATATCTTTTGGAGGGAGGCATTTTTTGGCCTAACATAACCTCCTTTAGGTCATCACTGAAGTATCACTGCTTATGTAATTTCTTCCCTGACCCCCGTATTTAAAACCTCCCACCACTATCACCAATGCCTCTACACTCATCTCCCTTTCCTTTATTTTTTTATCCTCATAGTTCTAACCCATCTAATTATATATACACATATATACCAAAAATTAAAATCACATACATTATATATTACATCTATGAATAAATAATTTAAAGTAGATGTTTAGCTCTCTTCTATTACAAGAATGATAAGCACAATAGGGCTAAGCATTTTTGTTACTGGATCTTATCCAGTGGAGATTAATACTTTTTATAGTAAAGCTCAATAAATCCTGGAGAAATAATTTATTAAATGATTTGTTATCAACTAGTTTACACAAATAGGTTATTATATTATTGTTACATTTCAATGAGCAGCAATTTTATTCTTTAATTTTCACATAAATGTATTAGATAGATCCTTAGTAGTATTAGAAAATCTTTATTTTTATTTTTTATTTTTATTTTTTTAGAAAATCTTTATGATACTCATAGATACTTACCTGAACAATAAATGGGGATTACTTTTTAGTCATTTTATTTTTCTGGTTTATCTTGAAATGTATAATAGTAAAGAAAATCTTTATAATTATATCAGAAGGTATGGATAACACATTTGAGAAAACCAATATTATTTCATCATAGTTATTCCAATTGATTAGATTATAACAAGCTAGGAATAAATTTCAAGTGTTTATAAACTACAAATATTGAAAAACAGAACTTCTCTAAGACACCTCCTTAGACAATCTATTTGTACAAATAATAGATTAAATCACATGTAAAAAAAATAAATAAATTACATGTAATTATTTTCTTTTTTCCTAATCTTAATTGAGATTAAGTATGTATGTAGTTTTATAGTTTATATTATGTAAGTATGTAGTATGTTTTATAGTTTTTGTCATCATTGTCCAAGGACTTTCTACGTTCTCTGTGCTTCTTATTAATTACACTGTCCCAAATTGAAAAGGACACTCCTGGCAATTTTTTTATAAAGATTTTATTTTTAAGTAATCTCTTCACTGACCTCACAACCCTGAGCTCAAGAGTTACCTGCTCCACCAAGTGAGCCAGCCAGGTGCCCCTCCCCTCCCCTTTGAAAACTTTTCATTATTGAAGTATAATTGGCATACAGTATTACTTTCAGGTGCACAACATATTGATTCTGTACATTACACACTTGAACACTGTAAATTTTGAACATTTATCGCCTAGATCTTTATTACCAGTCTTCCATTCTTTTTGTTTATTGTCCCCACATATTTTTTTCCAGACTACATGGAATAAAACGTTGGCTGCTTTGTTTTCTACTTCATTCTACAGAATACTACAGAACAAGTATTACTTTTAATTGAGTCCCAAGCTGCAAAGATCTGCCACTTCTGTTATTTTTATCATCTAATCTTTTATCACCATCATCAAAAGATTGCTGAACACATATTTTAAAGCAGTTCTTAAAAACCCTAACAACTAAGCTACAATATTTTGCAGATTGACACTAAATAAGAAATAATACAAGTCTCTGTCAGTTATAGGCCTATCCAGTTGCACTCACTTTATTGTCTACTATTGCTTATCATTGTTCAGGTGACAGTAAATTAAATTTCTTCTATACTTTCTTATAACTCTGTCCTAAGAGATGGGAAATGTGTGGGTGAAAAGTATGAAATATAAATGAAGAGAGATGAAACTGCATAAAAAATCTGAGATTTCCTTTAAGGAAAAGAAAATTAGGGATGGATCTAGAAGCAATAAGAAAATTCTCACCTAAAAGTTTCAGAATTCCATGTTCTGCATTTTCAGATGTTGCATGATTCTAAACTGATGAAAAATTGAGCTTTGCCATCTCACAAAGTGGAGCCCCTCCTATTCTAAATATATTCTTTTTTTTTTTGTCCTTTAGCACCTATTTTACTTTTGTACTAAGAGCTGGTTAATAAAATTCCTCTTGGCAAATATAGAGGACTTCTCATTTTAAAATAATAACATTTAAGAAAGTATTTATATTCACTCACAGAGAATGAGTAGGAGAGTGTTTTCACTATATTTTAGTTTTCATATAAACACAGAATGAACATTATCAGTCACCGTATCCTTATGTATACACTAAAAAAAGGCTGTTGAATGAAATAAGGCAAAATCTGATGCATAAAGAATGTTATTTAATCTTCACAATCTGTTTGCCACCCATCAAGATATAATCATATAAATGCATTAAACTGAGTAAATTTGGTTTTTACAGCTTACATTTTAAACCAACATTCTAAGTCAGGGTTTCTCGACCTTGGCACCATTGTATTTTGAGCCAGATCATTCTTTGTTTGGGGGGAGGTATCGTCCTTTTAATTGTAGGATGTTTAATAGCCTGAACATACTAGCCTCTGCCACTAGATACTAGTATCAAACCCCACCCCATCCATGCTGACAATAAAAAAAAATATCCCAGATGTTGTCAAATGTCCCCTGAGTTACAGGAAAGAGAGGGAGAGGGACATTGGCCCCAATTAAGAACCATTGCCATAAGTTAAGAAATATGACTACATAATATTATTATGCAATATTATACCTTATATCTGGGTACTTTTAGAATAGATTTTTATTTTATTTATTTTCATTTTTAAAGATTTTATTTATTTACTTGAGAGAGAGAGAGTAGAGAGCATGAGTAGGGGGAGGGGCAGAGGGAGAGGGACAAACAGACTCTGCTGAGGAGGAAGCCTGACAGAAGGCTGGCTCCCAGGACCCTGAGATCCTCACCTGAGCCAGAATCAGACACTTAACTGTGCCACTCAGACGCCCTTGGATTAGATTTTTAAATTATCTGAAGTCACAATTTCTTATATATCATCATATCATTCAAACATGTAAATTACTAACTTCCAGATTTAGGGATAAATATATCTATAATAGATACCATAAATTGTGGAGTATTTTGATAATCCTGTCAAAGAACATCTAACAAGTATTATTTTACTCTATCTTATTCATTTGTATACAGCATGGCTTGCATATTTAATTATAAATAAAATTAAATTAATAGATTACTTATGTAATTACTGATCACTCATTATTCCTTCTAAATATTTAATAAGTGGAAAATATATATGTTTCATGATCTGTCACATGGTTAAGTGAGGATGCTGTTCTCTGATTACATTTCACTATGTTACATCTGCAAATTCATTAAACAGAAAGAAAGGGTATTTTCTCTGCTGTGTGCATTTTAAATTTGGGATTAGTGTTTTCACCTGAATTCTATTTTAATATCTTGATCGCTAGTAATTTAAATAAGGTTGCTTCTGGGTATACCACAGTAGATTATGAAGCAAGCCATAGTGAATAAACTAGTGCATACTTTGGGAAATT
Organism: Canis lupus dingo; assembly: GCF_003254725.2. Taxonomy (NCBI): domain Eukaryota; kingdom Metazoa; phylum Chordata; class Mammalia; order Carnivora; family Canidae; genus Canis; species Canis lupus. The sequence continues at coordinate 4,689,548 of NC_064252.1, read as the reverse complement.
AATATGTAAAGAGTTATAGTATGAAAAAAATTAAGATATGAGTAACATATAATCAGATTTGATTCGGAATAAATGAATAATTCACAATGGAATACAACTGTAATTCATCATCAAATTCACATTCTTAGTTTTTTGTGTGTGTGTGTCAAGTTTTATCCCCCTCAAATTGAACATAACTGTTTATTTTCCATTATTTATCTCTACGACCTTCTGTTTCACCTACTTCCTTTCTCTCTTTTTTGACAATCCATCGAGTGGGTACTGTAGTGATTACTCTCAAGTTGATTATATCACGCTCTTTAGTAGAACATGCTCTTTGGTAGAGCAGTAGATCCCCATTATCTACTATGCTGACTTTCAAACTTGATCATGTAAGACTGCCAATGCTCTTAGTAGAATGCTAGGTCATACTGGGAAGTTATATTTTTTAAAAGCTTAAATACAGACTATTGCATATGAGATGTTTTTTATATGGCTACTAAAAGCAAATGCCAAAAAAAGATTAAAAAATAAAAATTAACATAATCTCATGCATTAGTACCTTGTAGAGAAATGATGAAATATCTATATTGTTCTAAGTGGTGAAGCACATTAGTCTAGTTTTCTGCAGAAACACAGAATCACTAACTTCTAAGATGAAGCAAAAAGTGCCCTAGCCTTAGCTTTTCATACATAATTCATCTTAGTCTTCTCTGTAAATGTGTAATATCCTCAAGTCAAATATCTGAAATTCCTAGGAAATTTCCTTTTGGCTTTCCATGCTTTGCTCTTGATTTCCCTGAAACCATAACTTTACAAGCCGCTTCATTTCAACCTGTTGAAACTCACTGCTCATTCATGACCTAAGTTAGACCTGCTCCCACTACTTATCAGAGGCCTCTCCCTTCTGTGCGCTAGTGTGAGTGTTTTTACCAGCTTCCTTAGAATATTCTGACATTCCAGAACATTGTCTAACAGGTTCACTCAAAGATTTTTTTAAAGAGCAACTTAGTTTAGTTTGACTTGCTACTTACTATTGATTACTGGTTATATGCTATGCAGTTGTAGATTTAAAAAAAAAAGATTTTATTTATATACTTGACAGAGAGAGAGAACACACAAGGAGGGGGAGCAGCAGGCAGAGGGAGAGGGAAAAGCAGGCTTTCCACTGAGCAGAGAGCCTGACGTGGGGCTCCTTCCCATGACCCATGAGATCATGACCTGAGCCAAAACCAAGTCTTGGACATTCAACCAACTGAGCCACCCAGGCACCCCTATAAACTGCTTCTTAATCTAATTTAGTGATCGCCTTCCAACATTATTTCTTGGGTAACAATACATTCTTTAAAGGGTCTTTGACCAAGTTTTGTCATTCTTTGGTTTCCATTTTGAAAATTAAATTTGTACGATAGCTACCTTTGTCATAAAATTCTAAGAATGTTTCAAAGACCTTTATACCCCCAACTACGTTGGCCTGAAAATCAGTTGATGTTAGATTAATCTTGGTTGTAAATGATATTCTTGGAGAAAGCACTAAAAGACCATTTTCAAAAGGGTATTTCATTCCTGAGAGGAATGTGGGTCAATTAATATTGATTTGGAAAGGGAGACAGAAAGGAAAGGATGTGACAGGAACTGAGAAGAGCAAAGACTAAGGTTTATTTTATATTTTTACAGGGATACATTCTGATACAATTAACAAAGAAAAGCCAAAAAGAAATCACTGGAATTTATGTGGCTTTAATTTGCTCATGAACTTTAGGTCACACTTTAGAAAAAATAATCAGGATTCAAGAGATATAAACACTCTCTTATACCTCTCCTGTGGGAAGAAATTACTTGTAAGTGTGAGAAAAAATATTCATACTTAGAACATTTATCTATTTACAGCTGTCACTTTTGGGAGAATCTCACTTAAACAAGAGAAAATATTTATGTACTCAGTTTAAGGCTTCAAGGACATATTTTTGCCTCACATTTGTGAAAGAAATGATCTCTCTCCAGCAGTTTTGACTGCAAACCAAGTTAAACATTTCAATATACAACAATTTAGGACTATTGTGAGAGCAAACTTCTGGGGGAAAAAAAAAGATCAAGATCCAAAAGATATCTAGTTGAAGACTTCTTCCTGGTGCAACAGAGTGTAGATAATTTAGAGATGTTATAATGGCTTAATAAAGCTTTAAAAAATCGCCTATGAGCTTAAAACTCAAACTTTACACTTTATAATTTGAGGCCCATTAATGAATAAAAGGACCACTTTATGCTGATTTTGTGGGCAATACTTGTTAAATTACCTATGTTGAACTAGTTAATTCAGGTTCCGGATAGGGTATGAATAAGGGGAAATTGATATTAGAAAATTAAAAAATTACATTCCATATGCATAGACTACATTCAACTGGTTTCCCTAGGTCAGGTCACTGAGTAAATTAGGGCTTCTGAACCTTGAACCACAGTCATGGTGCATGGTGACAGCTCTGAAGTGAGTCTGACTCAGATTCTCCTCTTGCCCCTTTATGGCTCCGGGCAATAATGAAATGCTTCAGGTTCCTCTTTCTTCCTTCTGTGGCTAGGCTTTCTCTCCGAGACTGCTAATATAAGCAAGATAGGGAGTGGACCAAAATTTCTTATGTGGCACGGACACTGGTACCACTGCCCTTCTGTTGGTACAGACTCTATCCGGGCAATGTTAATTCCATTCATAGGTGTCTTCTATTTTGAACAAGGAGCAGGAAACTACTACACAATGTAAGCACAATTAGTGATGGCCAGAATAGAATTACATGAGGTCTGTTAACATAATGCTAAATATTCAGGGCTTTTGAAGATACCCCAAAACTATGTATTAATATTCTACTTGATGTCATACTTAAAGGAGGATTAGAAAAGAAACAAATCTAAGGACTTAGATGCGTTTATATGGTTGACATGCAGAATCTGTCGTAACAGATATGCTGTGAATGGTGATTTTCCAAGGAAAGACAAATCACACTGAATTCTGAAATCTAATGATGGCCAAATATCAAGGTCTGGTAGCTACTGGAGTTAAAAATAGTACAGTGCCATCTAGATCTAGACAAGATAAATCTCATCTCTTATTATTTCTATCATAATGTATACAGAAAATAAAGATATTTATCACAGACTTAAATCTTCACTTACCAACTTTTTCTAACAGAATCAAGGTTAACTTGGATCACAGTATAATCAGGCATGAGATGAACAAATTTGTGTAAAGAGCTCTTCTATTCATGGAAGAAGGGATGTAGAGAGGCAGCAGAGCGGGACACTGAAGAGCATCGATTTCAGAGCCAGACAACCTATTTTAGAATTCTAGGTCACTGCTTACTAGTGTGTCATTCTGCACAAGTCACTGAATCTCTGCTTCATTTCCATCATCTGTGAAGTGGCAATAATAATAATAATAATAATAATAATAATAATAATAAGTACACACACCTTAGGGTTGTTATGAGAATTAAATGGGTTAACGTACTTATGCAAAGTATTCAGAACATGTGTGGCACAAAGTACAACCTTTATAAAATCTCTGATAGCATTATTATTGTCATTATGCATTTTGGTTTGCATTTTGAAGGATACTGTGTTTTGATGTATATAGGTTTTCTCTCTTCGTTTCTCTCCCACTCCTTTTCATTTTTGGCAGATATTGAAAATTTCCCTCTAGTACCCACTCTCCCTTCCTTCCTTCCTTCCTTCCTTCCTTCCTTCCTTCCTTCCTTCCTTCCAGTAATAGAACTTCTCCCCTGCATAACCAAGCTTGAGTAGGAACATGCTGGTGATTTTTTCTTAAACTCCCTTGCCTGAAACTTTCTGTAAAGCTTTCCTTCTTCTCAATGTTTCCTCATTTCCTGGGGCTAGAATATAGATATGATAGTAGTGACCTAGCTTCCGCCATGGAAATACAAGCAACAGTAGGGGCCAGAAGAGAAATTAGATAGAAGGAACCTGATTCCCTGTATGATTCTGTGAGTCTGAGCCATTGACTGACCCTTGATCACTCATCTATATTTTGCCAGTGACAAAAAAAAAAAAACCAAAAGACTTATTTGAACAACTACATTTTAGATCTTTTTTTTTCATAGCAAGTAGCTTATACCCTGAGGAAAACATCTCTCTCTGTCTCCATTTTCCCAATAGTAGATTAAAAATAATCACTTTATGTTAGGGCTGTTATAAAAAGAGAATGTTTGGGGATCCCTGGGTGGCTCAGTGGTTTGGTGCCTGCCTTTGGCCCAAAGTCCTGGGATCGAGTCCCATGTTGGGCTCCCGGCATGGAGCCTGCTTCTCCCTCCTCCTGTATCTCTGTCTGTCTGTCTGTCTGTCTCTCTCTCTCTGTGTCTATCATAAATAAATAAATAAATAAATAAATAAATAAATAAATAAATCTTAAAAAAAGAGAGAGAGAATGGTAAAGAAAAGGTTTAACATGGAAACTGGCATATTATGCTACCGTTCTTTTATGAATGTAGAATCATTCATATTATCATTACATGATTTATTTGACTCTTTGTGTATATAAAATATTTTGCATATTTGCTTCTTTTCTACAGGCATTTTAGTCTTTCAAATTGAGTCTCCAAAAACAAGGAAAATAAAATTATGAGCTATATCATATATAATATGGTGCTGTATGAATTTGAAAGATCATGTAGTTCACTTCTCTTAAGTGGTTTTTGAAAAAAAAAAATGTTTGGTCAAATCAGCTTAGAATATTTTATAAACACTTTGCCCCACCCCCATCCTTGTGAAATTTTCAGTTCATGAGCATATTAACCAGAAAATTCCTACAAAAAGAAATCTGCTTTATAATTTGATAGATTATGTGGCAAACATAATACTTGGCCCATGAACACATTTTCTTTTTTGTAATGCAAATTAATATCACACAGGAAAGTATTACTAAGAACACAGTTTAAGAAATGATTATCTAGTCCAATACACATTTGGAAATGTGTAAAAGCATTTCATTCTTCTGTTTGTCACAACTGGGTAGTGGCAATGACATAGTGGGTGATAGTCAGGGATCTACATTCCCTCCTTGGCCCCAGCGACCAATATCTTGTCCACTGAGAAACAGTGATTTCTATTCCACTTCTAGGGACTTGTGGACAGTTGAAAGGACTGTTACTGATAAAGGACATGTGTTGCACCTTGAGACTGAACCCAGATCGGACCCCTTATCTGATATTTTATCTGGGGTGACATTTTTCTGATTTACATGTCATGATGTTGAGTAACTGTGAGCGAATTCAGAGTCCTCATGATATACATTTGCATATACAAGGTTCTGATAACCTTCCCCATTAGGATTTTTCTTAGTATTTATTTTCAGGTATAATATTAATCATGCTGGAGATATTTCAAGGCAAAATGATTTGGAATGTTAAGATATCTATATTTTCTATTTATTTATTTATTTATTATTTATTTATTTATTTATTTTTAAAGATTTTATTTATTCATGAGAGACACAGAGAGAGAGGCAGAGACACGGGCAATGGGAGAGGGAGAAGCAGGCTCCATGCAGAAAGCCCAATGCGGGACTCGATCCCGGGTCTTCAGTATCACGCCCCCAGCCAAAGGCTGGTAAAACCATCTCTTAACTATTTCATCTTTGTTTGGGGGCTTTGCTTCTCAAGGTATTGAAGGGATGCTATGCAAATATTTTGATATTTATGATTCTATTTTCAAGTTTCTATCTACTGGTTCTTTGTTGCTGTTATGCTCCTTAGTATTCTACAAGTTCCTTTAAAAAAAAGTTTTATTTATTTATTTTGGAGAGAGAGTGAGAGGGAGGGGTTGGGGAAATGGGAGAGAGTGAATCCCAAGCAGACTCCCCGCTGAGCATGGAGCCAGATGCAAGGCTCAATCTCACAACCCTGAGATCATGATCTGAGCTGAAATCAAGAGTTGGAGGCTTCACCAACTGAGCCACCCACGCGTCCTTCTCTTAGATGTTCTTCCTACTACTGGGATAGGAGAGGATTAGAATAGAACGAAGGAAGAATATATTTAGTGTAGCTGTAACAATTTTCACCAACCAGTATTACAGCCAAGTAGTGAAAAATCTACCATAATATTTCTAATTTTGCAGACAAATTAAAATTCATGTACACTTTTTATTTTTAAGGAATGGAACAAAATACTTTAGATATTTGCATCTAAATTTTCCTGGTATGATGTAATTACAGAAACTGATATTAACCTTATATATAAGTAGTTCTATAAAGTCTAAGATGGCAAATAATAGCTTTATAATAATTTCTCAGATAGCAATGACTTTGCTATGACTCAATGACAAAAATGAAATGGCTTGTCTGTTGAAGCATCATAGATTCTTCCCCTTTTATAATGTTATATATGCCTGCAAGCTTAGTTCACCCCATCACCATCCTCTTTATAACATAAAACCAACTGACAAGGCAAAGGAGTGATGCCCCCATAAAATGTCCTGAAACTCTGCTTACCATTATTAATAGCAAATGATTTCTTTTGAAATAAAAGAGGATGTCAGGCTATTATTGGTTATCCTTAAGTCTTTTCAGTTCTCTTCTAGAAAGATGGTTTTCCAGGACAGGTTATTAATTAAAGGGCTTGGGTTTTTCCCCTTTCGTAAAACATATCAGAGAAAATTTTGATGAGCTATACTCTGTAAAATTATGAATTAGTGACATTTTTACACTGCTATCATTTATAAATCACAATTCCAGGTAATAAGGCAATATCATAATTTTAAGCAAGGATTAAAGATTAGTAATGAGACCTATAAAATAGCTAACATTAATGGAGACGGTTCTTTTGACCTAGGGCCTCCAGCCATTCCAAAGTCAAAATGCTAATCAGTTTTCTCTTGAGTTGTATGAATAAAAAAATTTTATTATAGAAAGTGGAATGCTGGAGATGTTTCTCTTACTACATAGCTTAACTCCCTAATGAAGTCTTATTTTGCCCTAAAATAACAATCCTCAAAGGAACATTATTTTTGTGAATGTTGACAGAAATATACCACTCGGCATTGATCGATCATCATTGCAACTCCTGGTAAATTTTGCTTTCACTGTCCGCACACTGGCCATTTTCCTATCTCAGCTAGATTGGTGGGGTTCAAGTTTGCCATGTATTATCTGCTGAACAACTCGATTACTTATTAGGTAGAAATATTCAGGCTCTCATCAAGTCTAGAAAGAATTGTGTAATTGGGTAGGTGGGAGGAAAAATAAAAATGTAACTAAATCACTCATTTTCCTATTCTAAGAAGTCTGGTTTTCTTCTCTGAAATCACAAACTTGCTTTCTGTTCTCCTTAAATATCTGTCATTAAGATGGAAAATAAATACTTGCAGTTTCACTCATGATTCTTTCATTTGTAGAGCCCAATGACAGATGGAAAAAATTTACATAGAAAATGAAACTTTAACTATGATTAAGAGAATCAAGACGGGGAATTTGCCACATCTACCTTCTCTTATTATGGCCATTTATTCTCGTGTCCTCTTTCTTCATAATCTGTCATTATGTTGGATGGATGCCTCTATATGACACACAAGAACTATTATAAAACTGACAGCATTGGAATAAATAAATCTCGTTCCACAAAATGAAGCTATTAAAGGATGCTGGAAAATAACATTCCACTAAATATGAGTGCATAATATATTATAGGCAAGTTTATAAAACTGCAATGTGTATACTAAGCATAAGTGTCTATAAATTTCTTTAGTTCGGAAAACTGAAATATTAAAAATATTTTTTATTAAGCAATATATTCCTTGTTTTCATATACGTATTAATAAGTCATTTGAGTTTCTAAGTCGGCTATATTAAACACTGGCATAAAACACAGTAGGTAGAAATGAAGAATTTAATTATTTAAATGGTTTATTAAATGGTTAATACTGGTTAAACAGTTTATCTAAATCATTATCAGGATTGAAGAGGATCTGAATAGAGTAATAATAAAAAATTCAAACAGCATGAAAAGTCTCTCTTCTGTTGTAAGGTAGATCTTAATACAAAAATTTATGACAGAGGTCAGCAGTGGAGGGATTGAGCTTTGGCCAGGAATCCTATGCTTCACTGCTTTACAAGGAAGAGCACCATGTGTGGTAAAGTGTTTATAAGGAGAGATACCACGTTTGTTACTGAAATTTTTTGAAGAAAAACACAGTCACTCATTTATAAATATATATATAGGCAAACACACACACACACACACACACACACACATATATATATAAAATATAACTTAAAATTACAATGTTATTCTGTCATAATTTAATTCCATTAAATAATTTCACTGAGAAATATGCATTTATATATATATATATATACACATATACACTTCACATACACATACACATACACACATACACTTCAAAGTGTTAATTTACACATACACACTTCAAAGTGTTAATTTAATACAAATATTTCCAGGGATCCCTGACTGGCTCAGTGGTTTAGCGCCTCCTTCAGCCCAGGGTGTGATCCTGGGGTCCCTGGATCGAGTCCCACATTGGGCTCCCTGCATGGAGCCTGCTTCTGCTTCTGCCTGTGTCTCTGCCTCTCTCTCTCATTCTGTGTCTCTCATGAATAAATAAATAAAATATTAAAAAATATATTTCCAAAGGTAAAATTCACTCAAAAACTTTTAATTTTTATATAGTCTTTTGATCATAGAGACATCAAGGTACCACCATACATAGTTGAATTCTATGACTCTACCTCATTGCTTCATGGTTAGTTTGGCCACTTTTCCCTAGTGTTCAATTTCAGACTCTCAGTGTTATTGTTGCACCTGAGGCACTCAGTCACTTATTGTTTCCCAGTGATGAATATTTAGTTTTACAAAGCAGGATGATACCTCAAACGCCTTATTTTTGTGCAGACAAATACACTTGAAAGATCTCCAAATCAATCAATGAATCAGTCAATAAATATGCACCTGGTACTAGCTGTAGGTCTGGCATTCTGCTAAGCAAAACAAAGTGAAGGTAAGAATTGAAGAAAAGGAAAGATTCACTTGTTTCACTTATGTATTTTATATGCTGTATGCCTTACTGCTTACAACAAATACCCATACAGCACATCATGTGTTGCAGGTACTGTATTAGTTACAAGGGATAAAGTAATGAATATTAAAAGTTCTCTGTATTTTAGAACATATTCAGCAATTGAAACCAACATCACTTAGTAGCAGAAGTAAATATAATTATTACTGAACTGGACTACAAACGGGATTCTATGAATATGTTTTGAGGAGACACCACCTACTCTAAGAGTGAAAGGACTACAAAAAGGCTAATTAGAAAAAATAAAAGAGGGTGTACTTCTTGGGAGCTGGATGGGGGAAGGGAGAGGGAAGAGGCTAGTGTGCTAAAAAGAGTAAACCAGTTTTTTTAAATTGATTATTTTACAAGTATTTGTCCACTTTCTACAACATACTAGTTATTATTCTAGGTCCCGGGGAAACGGCAGTGAACGGGACAAGAATCCATGTCCTCATCAGAGTTTATACTCTAGTAGCCAGATGTACAAAAAAGCAACTATGTACATACAGAATAAGAGATCATGATAAATGTTATAGAGGAAAAAAATCAGAGGAAGGACTTCTGGAGCTCTGGGAGAGGTGCTCATTCTGAAGAACACTGTCAATGAATGATACCGTCAATGGTAAGTTGCCATTTGAGTGACCAGAGAGAAGTGGGTCTAAGCTATCGGTCCACCTGGAGGAAGCGCATTTCAGACAGAAACTGCAGCAGTGCTCTCTCTCTCAGGTAGAACAAACTAGAGTATAAAAAAAAAAAAAAAAAAAAAAAAAAAACCAGTCAGGCCAGGGCTACTGAGCTAGTGGAAGAGGAGAAGGAAATGAGATTAGAGAGACAAGTGGAGGTCAGGCTGTTCACAGCTTTTGAAGTCATTTTGAGGACTTTGGTTTGTACCAAAGTAAAAAACCAAAGAGAACAGAGAGACTTTGTGAAGTTCTGAGCAGAGATTCTTCTTTATGTGACTTATGTTTTAACAGTTTTAGTCTAACTACTCTGTCAAGCAAAGGCTATGGTGGGAGGAAAAGGGGCAAGGGCAGGGAGATCAGTGAAGAGATTATTACAGCAATTCAGGAAAAGGATGACTGTGGCTTTTATCAGAGCGGCAGCATGTGATGGTAGAGTTGTCCAGATGAATGCAAAAATTTGAAGTCAAGAGAGAGTCTGACTCTTGTGAAAATCTGACAGAAAGCCTTAAACAACTGGTTCCTATGCAGCAAGTGAAAAGCTGGTAAGAGAAAAAGACCAGAGGGCTGGAGAGAGGGGCACAACCTACTTCACGGAGAGTCTTATAAGATCTACTAAAGATTTTACTCTGAGTGCCCTGGGAATCCACTGAACTATTTTAAACAAAAAGAATTAATAACTTAGCCTCTTAAAACAATGAGCATTTATGATCGCCCAGCTTCTGTTGGAGGAGTCCAGGCACTATATAACTGGTTCCTCTGATCAGGGTCCTAAAAGACTGAAGTCAGGACGTTGGCCAGGCTATAATCTGTTCTGGAGCTAGGGATCTCCTAAACTCATTTAAGCATTTGGCAGAACTGAGTTCCTCACAGTTGCAGACTGAGGTCATCAATTCTGAGAGGCTGTCCCTCTCCACTGGACTTCACACCTTAGCTATTTGCTTCTTCTTGGCCAGCAAGAGAGTAATATTCTTTTAAACGCCATCTGCTTAGGTCAGGCTCTCCTATCACTGTCATGAACCTATAGTAAACCGATTAAGGACATCAGTTACACCTGCAAAATCCCCTCATCTTTGCCATATAATGTGACATAATCATGGAGTGATATCCTATTGCTTTTATCATATTCAAAATAAAGTTACAGGTATCACACTCAAGGGGAGGGAATAAAACCTCAGGTTGTGGGAATCTTGGGGGCCATTTGAAAATTATGCCCACTGGGTGGACAGATAGATAGGCTGATTGGTTAAAGTGCAGTTTGTATATTGAGAACACTGTGGTCTTTCCAGTCATTCTGGTCTGGTATTTTCTCTAGAGTAGATCAGAGTGAAACAAAGGGAAAATAAGACAAACTAAGCAGCAGTATGCCAGTTGAGACTTGTCTGCATTGGAAATTCAAATCCATTTAGAAGACCACTGATGAGACTTAGGGGGTAAAGGAAGGAAGGAGAATAAGAAATGATCCCTAGACTTCTGACATGACAACCGAGTGAATACATGGTGTCATTATACAATCCAGAAGACACAGGAAATTTAAATATGACTGAATGGAAGCAAGGGCAGAAAATAAGGAGGTAATTTATATATACATTGAATTTAAGGATTCTGCAGGATGTACAAATGGAAATGTCCTTTAGGCAGTTATGTATCTAGAGCAAAAATAGAGATAGTAAGTGGAGATATAGTGAGATAATAAAGTTGCCCAGGAATAATGTGTAGCATGAGCAATGAGAGACTAAGGGGCACCTAAGTGGCTCAATTGGTTAAGATCTGACTCTTGGTTTCTGGTCTGGTCAGGGTCTCATTGGTCACAAGACTGAGCCCCGTATCAGGCTCTGTGCTCAGCAGGGGGGTCTGCTCGAAGATTCTCTCTCCCTCTGCCCCTCTTGTGTGTGCACTCTCCCTTTCTCTCTCAAATAATATATATATATATATATATATATATATATATATATATTTTTTTTTTTTTTAGAAAGAAAAAAGAGATACTAAGACCACATATATTCATCTGATGGCTAAAGAAAGGGAATTCATCACATTGTTGGAAGACTAGGCAGAGGGGTAGGAGGAAAACCAGGAGAGTTTATTGCCACTGGAGGAAAGAAAGGGGGGAGGCTAGTTTTCAAGGAATGTGAAAATGGTTAGCAGTGTTAAATGTCACTGAAAGTGAAGTGAGTTTAAAAGCTGCTAGCTGAATTTGATGACATGTAGAAAATGCACGGTTTCTTCTAGAATAAATAAGGAAAAATAGTATGAGGAAAGTTAAATCTTACCTCGTGGAAGTAAGAGGAAGAGGTAAGTATTTGAGATCATAAATGCAGTTTCTTCTTTCAAGATACTTGCCCATGAAGGATAACTGGAGGGGTAACATGGTTAGAGCTAACCTCCAAGGGCTTTTGTCCCCCAAAGACGCAAGGTGCTTGAACATTTACGATGGAGAAAAAAGAGAAGGACTGAAGTTACAGGGGAGAGCAGAAATAATCAAAGAATGCAATCCCAAGAGGGTGAGAGGGGACTAGGCCCACAGCATAAGTAGAAGATTTGGATTTAGATAAAGCAGGGACCCTTCTTCAAAGGAAAATAGCAAAGGCAAAATGATTATTTCAGATGCATAAAACAATTTGCAGATTTTCTGCTGAGAAGTGGAGGTGGTTTCCTTCTAAAGGTTTCACTTCCTCTTATCCCCTCAGGGAAGCAAGAGATGTCATATGCCAAGAATACATGTTTTTAGCATTAACTAATTCTCTCTTAGGTTTCATTAATTATTGCATTTCTTCATTCATTCCACTATTGAATTATTTTCATGTCACAGGCCAGGTGTTGTGATAAGTTCGGGGCACATTGCTGAGAAGAAGACCTAGTACTCCTCTCAAGATGCATACTTTGGTAGAGGTTAAATTGTAGCAGAAAATGAAAGAACTATGTAGAATATTCTAGTACTGATAAAAGCTTGTCATTATGGGAGGGGTATAACCTGGGTGGGATCAGGAAAGGAAAGTACTAAGATTTGAGGAAGGCATTGCACAGAGGTGAGTAGGTGGCTATGAAATTATTATGGACTTAATATTATGGACTGTTTTCCCCCAAATTCTTATGTTGAAGTACTAACCCCCAAACCTCAGGATAGGACTATAGGGGCCGTTAAAGAGGTGATTAAGTTAAAATGAGGCATTAGGGTGGACCTTAATCCAATATGACTAATGTCCTTACAGAAAGAGGAAGAGACCCCACAGCTGTGCACACAGCAGAGAGAGGGCACGTGAGGACAAGGCAAGAAGGGAAGGCCATGTAAAGGCAAGAGAGAGACCTGAGGAAAAGTCAAATCTGCTGACAGCTTGGTCTTGGCCTGTAACCTCTATAACTATGAGGAAATAAATTTCTGTTGTTTAAGCCACCGGCGTGTGGTATTTTGTTAGGGCAGCCTTAGCAAAGTAATAGAAAGCGGAAGCTGAAACTTCAGTGTCACCTGGAGATCTCATTAAAATGCATATTTTGATTCAGTAGGGTCTTAGGTGAAAAGGAAAGTCCTGTATTTCTAACAAGATTGCAGGTGATGTCAAAGTTGGGGCTTTGAGTATCACTTTCAGTAGCAAGAGTCTAGAGCGGCACATCCAGTAAAGTAAGCACTAACCACTCATAGCTAATGAGCATTTTAATTACACCAAGTTTGCTTGTAGACATGCTGTTAAGTGTAAAATACACTCTGGATTTCAAGGATTTTGTATATAAACAGTAAAATATTTCACTTATAATTTGCTTATTACTGACTACACACTGAAAAAGTAACATTCTTGATATGTTGAGTTAAATAAGTAAATGATTTAAATTAATTTTACCTGTTTCTTTTTATTTTCCTTTAATGAGGTCCAGAAAAAAATTAATTACATGTGGGGCTCACATTATATTCCTATTGGACAGTACACTAACCTAAGGAGAGAAACCTCATCTCTTTATTGCCTTTCTCATGGAGTTCAGTTCTTTAGATTTTTGTAATGTGAGATATAAAGAATCTTGGCCACTGCTTTGGTTATGTGGTATCTACATACAGTGTAACATTATTCGGCCTTAAAAAAGGAAATCTTACTATTTGCTATAATGAGAATGAATCTGAAGGACATTACACCAGGTGAAATTCAGCAGGCACAGAAGGACAAATAATACATGATACCACTTACATGAGGAATCTACAGTAGTCAAACTTTTATTTATTATTTTTATTATTTTTAAAATTTTACTTAAACTCAATTAATATATAGTGTATCATTGGTTTCAGAGGTAGAGGTCAGCGATTCATCAGTCTTATATAACACCCAGTGCTCATTACATCACGTGCCCTCCTTAATGCTCATCACCCAATTACCCCACCCTCTACCCCTCTCCCCTCCAGCAACCCTCAGTTTGTTTCCTATGATTAATAGTCCCTTATGGTTTGTCTCCCTCTCTGATTTCATCTTGTTTTATAAAACAGTCAAACTTTTAGAAACAGAGTGGAATGGTGCTTCCTGGGAGAAAGAAATGGGGAAGCATTCATCACATGGTATACATTTCAGTTTTATAAGATGAATAAGACCTACAGATCTACTGTACAGCATAGTGACTATGGTAAATGTTACTATATTATATACTTAAAATTTGCTAAGAGGGTAGATCTTAAGTATTTTTATCACATCATCATCATCATCATCATCATCAAGATGGCAGGAGGAAACTTTGGGAGAGAATGGATATATTTATGGTATAGGTTGTGGCGATGGTTTCACTAGTCTATACATAGCTAACTCATTACGTTGTATACATTAAACATGTGCAATTTTTTGTCAGTTATACCTCAATAAAGCGGTTTAAAAAGATTAAAAAAAACATAAAAATATACAAATAATTCAGTCCATGCTGGAAAGTAACATATCTTTCTCCCTGTCCAGTTTTTTTTTAATTCATTCAGTGATCTGCGAAGCAGGCTATATAATCTTTTCCTTATGCATCTTGAGTTTGTGCAGATCTTTTACTGTGTCAAAGAAAATAACATATTAAATCATTATTTTTAAGCCCCCATTCTCTCTACTTTCTGTATTAATTTAAAGCTTTTCTTTGCTATTCCTTCTATGAAAGATGGAGTCTAATTCCTTTTGCCTCAACATGTTGGCCTTAGTAACCTGCTTGAATCATTCAAACAGAAGTAATTTTCTTGGATTTCTGAGGCTAAGTCATAAGAGATGTTGTCGCTTCCACTAGATACTCTACACACACTTGGTGTTGGAACCTTGAGTTCCAATGTGAGGAGTGGACTCTCATATCGAGTGACCACATGGAGAGGAAGCAGATCCCAGCAAGGCCTAGCTTTCTAGTTACCACTTCTGAGGAATGGAGTCATATACATATGAGCCAAAATTTTCTGGACGGTTCAGGCTAGACCAGCCACCAACTGAACACCATTGAGTGACCTCCAGCTAACAAACGTGAAACTCAAGAATCAACCCGCCAAACCCTACCTGAAATATTGATCCACATAATATGTAATTACGTGACTTGTTTTAATCCACTAAATTTAGGAAGTTAATTTTATAGTAATAGCAAAAGAACATCATTTTTCAAGGATACTGTTTATTTTGCCGAGCTACTAAGTTTTTATGTCTGGGCAGCATCATGGATACACAGAATTCAAGTAACTGTAACAGATTATGTGTAAGAGGCTGTCATGATGAGTGAAACTTTAGTGAGAAGAAGAAATGTGTAATGATATTTTGAAAGAAGTTCTGTAGTGTGATATACTATCTCATTCTCTCCTTGATGTTCTGATGAAAGTTTCAGTAAAGATTTCTATAGCTTTCCAATGCTTTTGGAAGGAGGCTTTTTTTTTTTTTTTAATGTAAGGATATGGTGAGACTAAATTTAATACAGGAGACAGTTTTATATAAGTTATAAATAAAGTCATGAACCAGTATCATAAATAATCAGAAACTCAACACTTATGGAACATAGAATTATAAAATGATACCAGAGCTTAGAGTCTGAGCCCCTTATAACTATTGTTATGTACACTTAATTGATTTACCAACAGTTCTTAGCTTACTCTCATATATATAAATGCAATATATATATATATATTTATCATGAGCATATATATTTATATATGTATATTACATATATATATATATATTCAGTTGTACATTAGTTTTCCTTTAAAAATTTCCTATTTCTCTACTTATGTTCCTACTGAGATTAGGACTACACCTTTAAGCAGATAGCAATTCTAAACTATTATATGAAAAAGCCATTATATTTTAAGATTTGTCTTTACCTTGATCATTTCTCTGTCTTCTCCTAATTTTTTTTTTTTTTTTTTTTTTTTTTTTTTTACAATCCACCTGCCTCCAAGGGCCTATCCTGCTGTGGCATCAGTGATTCAGTGATTCCTAGAATGAGACGTTCCTTTGGATTAAGGCCTTGCTTTCAGAAAGCCCTGGCTCAAACATAAATGTGATGGGATATAAATCAGACAGTTAGGATTGGGAACACAAAAAGCTTCAGAATGCACATTATTACTGCCTTTGAGAAGACAACCTGGCTTGTAAGGCTACAGTCGGGTAGCCACCTCCAAATAAAGTTTTTTTTTAAAGAGGGAGTATCACAAAGTTAAGTTCCAGAAGGAGTATTATTTCACTCTTAATAATGGTCGAGAATACAGGTACTCGGGACAGACTGAGTGGGTCTGAAACTTGCTTCACTCCCTTTTAGGAGAGTAATCTCAGGCAAATCACTTAACCAGCATGAAGTTCAATTTCCTCATCTGTAAAATGGGGACAATATTGCCTACCACAAAGGGTTACTGTGGGGATTAAATGAGATAAAGCAACGTTGGATGCTTACCATGCTAGAACATTTTAAGGACTTAATTTGTGACTATGCAAAAGGAATGCATTCTTGTCTTTTGCATGGTTTTCTTGTATCTTTTGCCCATTTTTATTCCCTTAAAGCCTTACTCTAACTTTGTCCCAGGTTCCACAATGTATTCTAAATCATTTTACTTTATTTGGCCTATTTCATTTTGACCTGCATTCTCCTTCTTATCATAAACACATAAAAGCTAGTCATGGCATTTGAGCAAAGGGAATAGATTCCTTCCAGTATTCCACTGGTTAAAACCTCATTCCCCTTGTTCATCTCCCCTGTACAGCTGTCATGATACATCCTTCTTCTTCTAACACACATTCATCTGCTGCCAGCTTATCTCCCAGAGCACCTTGACCCTCCTTATCTTACCTTACAAACCTGCCTTTTGGGCTCTGTTTTCTTGCCTACCCCCATTTTGCTACATGTCTAATCATCAGGAAGGGCATAGATTGAAACTAATTTTGTTTAAAAAGAAATCATGTGCACATGCAGTCTGAGAAAGATAGCTCTAGCCATACGAATCATGGAGAGAAAACACACATAAGTACAATTTCTGTATATTGCTATTTTCATGTAATAGTTTTATTTTTTGGATTTAATTTCCTCCAGTTTTAAAACTTATATGACTTCATTTAGATGACCTTTTTCTTATGTTTCTTTCAAGCATCAAAATAGGAAATAGGGTGTTTGCAACATGCTCATTAGCCTACTTGATGATGGATAGATTGACTTAAGATTTATGCTTTGAGGAAGAGGTGATCTGTTGAGAATTTCTCAAAAAAAAAAAGTCTGCATAAATATATTGATGACATTACGTTAGAAGATCATAATTTTGGAAGACAAAATAACACTATGATGTCATGCATTACTAGTGCATAATATTTCCTGGCAAGGAGGTTATCTGTCTATCTCAAATATATGTAAAATCCTCTACCAGAACACTATCTGGAGGGTCTACTTCCTGAGGCTACTTCTGGTGCCAATCACTGTTTCAATCAGGATCCAGGCAGGTTCAATGATAGAAGAGATTACATGTCATAGATGTAGGCAGGGTTACAAGAACAGCAAAAATTACTGTGCTTAGGGTTGAAGGAGCAAGGGGAGAAAATTGTGTACAAAGTCGAGAGAGAGTTGTAGAAGTGAAAAGGGGGCCCCCTGGTGGAAGTTGTAGTTTTCAGGGAATAAAGGTACTGTTTTTTTTTTTTTAAAGAAACAGGTATATTGAGATATTTGATTTTTTTTCCCTACTTTTCATCTCTCTTAAATTGAGTTATTAAGTTTTTGGTGATTTTACACTATAACTGGCTTTATTGAAAATATTTCATTTGTTTCAGTATGTGACATAACTATATGAAAAGGGATAGAGATACATTTAATTTATATTTAGATATAAATGAAAGATATAGATTTTGATATGAGTATTATTTCATGCAATTCATAAAGAGAACTATCATGGAATTAGTAACTAAGGGAGATTATTTTTCTTTTCCTGGAAAATGTTGATAAACATTTCATAGATAGGCATTTGTTTGTGTATAGTAGGATTATGCTATAATTTTATCAAACAATAGAAAAGAGGGCAGTATAATCTTTTAATTAGCATATCAAGTGGAATATAATTTTCAGGTTGGCCCTTACTTATTGATTTCCAAAATGATTAACTGTTACATAGGAATGCATTTTTTTTTTTTGCAAGGACTCCTCTTTTTAAATTCCCTTTAAATAAAGTCTTTAAAAATGATGATCAAGGGATGCCTGTGTGGCTCTTGATCTCAGCTCAGGTCTTGATCTCATGGTCATGAGTTTGAGCCATGTATTGGGCTCCACACTGGGCGTGGAACCAACTTAAAAATGATCAAAATAATTGTCCTCATTACTTCTTTTGTAATTTTGGAACAAGGAGGCACATTGAAGGAGAAATAAATATTTAGAAAAGGCAAAGCACAGAATATAAATCACCCTGACTCTCAAAATCATTGTCTTAATAATCTTACTTTTTTATATTAATTTACCTCACAATTTTTCTAAAATGAGTGCCTATAAACATGTTTCCACTAAAAAAATACAAAATGGAAAGCTTTTCAGACTGTGAAATAAATGTACAATATGTTTTAGAAAAATAGTTTTGATACCAAAAAAATCTAACTTGAATTTTAGTTCACCTAACTTATTTAACTTAAGGATTAAAAGGAAAAACAACTATTTTAGTTAAAAGGCAGATTTAAGAGAGAAAAAAACCTGCTAACTGATAATTAGTAGAGGGAATTTTATCCAATCTTAAAAGTTAATTTACTGACTCATCCTTACCTTCAGTCTTTTTATAACACACACACACACACACACACACACACACACACACACTAATTCACACATCTTATCCAATCTAATTAGCTGGTGACTTGTGCAATATTTAACACAGAAGACAAGGATTATATTGGTCTTAATTAACAGGTGTTTTTGAGCAGCTTTCATATACTAAGCACTGAGCTGGTCACACAAAGGGGAGGGGGGAACCTATCAGTCTAAAAGACAGTTTAATTATCATAGATGGAGTTGGGTTTGTGTTTCTAGGGTTGCCTTGTGTATTAATCTGCAGAACAGTTATTTTCTTCATGTTTATATTCTCCTGGCAACCTATCCAGATTTCCAGAAGCTCATCTACATGCAAAGGTACTTCATTCCTCATAGTCTAGCACCCCGTGTTTATCAGAGTCTGTTAAATGTGCTTCTTGACAAAAGCAGAGCTTTCAGCTTAGTGTACTTTTTAAAAAGTTTTCTTATACCAGCATCTTAACAGTCCTGAGAGCTATAGGAATAAAATCATGTTTGATTTCTCACTCTCTCCTTTGACTTTGTCATTCAGTCCATCACTATCTTGTCACTTTGCCCTTTGGGACACTGCTGAGACCCACTCATTATTCACACTGCCACTGTCTTTATCTAGAATTCATTTACCTTGTGCCAGGGCTACTGAGACAGCCTTCAAGGTAGAGACCTGTCTTCAACCTCTCTCCTATCCAATTTATTCAACCCTCAGCAACTGGAATTATTTCCCTCAAAGCAACATGACCTTCCTTCTCATTATCTCGAAGTAGCTGCCAGCAGTGTTTCTTCTCAAGTCTAATCTTTTGATCCTTGCCTTCTAGGAGCTTGACCTTTAAGTCCGCTATTACCTAATCTATTTCACTCTTGCTTATGCGGTGGGTCAGCTCTTCAGGACAGACCTACGTACTAACCTCTGAGCACCTACCCCACTCAGTGAGGCACTGGGGTGTTCTTCTTCCTGTGGAATTGGCTTCTGGCTATTAACTCTACCTTTTCGTTCAAAACTCTGTCCCAGGCTCAGTTTCTTCAAGTTGCTTTCTTCCAATAGGTTTGTGTAGTTTAGTAATTTAATCTGATTTGCTTTTCAAGTTTTTATTTTATGTGTCTCTAAACAGATGATTACTGAATTCCTGTAATGTATACCAAAGACATGTGTCAATAAACAGGAATGGGATCAGTAAGTGAGATCCAACCAGATTTGTAGGATTCTAAACAGCTCCCACGTTGCCCCACAAAATGATTTTAAGAATCGGTCTACCTCTAAATTGGATCCATACCTCAAAGGTTTGAGTACTTAATCTAAGTTTTTTCCTTCTGTCATTGCCTTTAATTTTAAAGCTTCAATCTTAATATATTACCTAGCATGTATTTTGATCAGGATGGCATCTGTTGGGTTCTTTAGTTTGAATATTAAGCTTTAGACATGAAGTTCATATTTTAGATATCATAACATCAAATAGCTTTTTTTTTTTCAAGAGTACTCATCTTTATAGTGTTTTTCAGGGATGAAACATAAAAAATTAGGCAGAGTTTCCCTGGCCCTCTTTGGCCCTCTTCTTTTTATGTGCTTGGATGGACTCAAATCCTCTAAAGCTGTCATGACTCAGGCTAGATACGACAAGTCTTCCACAAATTTGAGAGTCTTACTTGGCAACCCATCCCTCCTTCACCTCAGCCTCTGATTTTAGGTTTCTGAAGCAGCCTTAAAATTAAGCACAAATTCATTTTCTCTGTAGTAGAAGGTGATCAGAGTCTCAGGCAAAGCTTGAATAGTTCTTCTTGACCAATTTTATGCTATGTCTGGCTATGAACAGCTGAGCAGAATTGTTGTGAACAATAATGATGCTGATGATAAGAACAATCGCTACCATTTATCACACAGTTTCTGTACAGGGCTGACCTCCCACTGAGGGTTTACAGGAAAGTTTCTGGCATTGCACTATGTGCTTGGCACACATTACAACATTTAATCCTTATAAAACTCCTAATGAGGCCATTTAACAGGCAAAGAAACTGGCGTACCAAAAGGTTAAATAACTTAGAAAGGATCACACTGTAACTAACTGAACTAGGTTTAACTGACTCCAAACCCAAGTCCTAAAAGGTATCCTAGGAATCCAAAATATCAGACTATCTGGACATGATGATGTATGAGAAAATAGGGGAAAAAAATCTTGGAACTTATCCTTACTGGAAATTCTGAGAGCTTGGTAACATTATCTGAACAGCATAGCAATAAATATTTGAAATTAGGGAATAATTATAGGTTTGAAGAGGGAAATGCAGTAGAATGAAGCAAAACTGAACTAATGGTTTAAGTGATCATCTTTTTAAGGAATGATTCTGTTCTTATACTGACATAGAGACACACATACAGGCAGCAAAATATATAAAGTTCTTATCAGATACTCAGAAAAGATGTGTTTCTTTTCGGAAAGTAGCCACATGTATCGCTTCTTTGAAACAATGGACATTATTTCTACCACATATAGAGAACTTGGCCATACTCTGCAAATAGTTGCGTGATAATAACTAATGCCAGATAGATAATTCAGAAAAATGTGAGACTATTCTATGTGTGTATTTGTATGCGCTGCCAACGGTTCCTAATGGAATAATTTGTGTTCTTATTTATTTTGAAAGGCTTATTTTAGGTATTTCATTAAAACCACCAGATTAAGTATCTCATAAGAATGACTAAGAAGGAGAGGTGAAGGAAAAGGAGTAAATATACCTACATGATTATTACTTTTTATACCTTGTTATGAGAAATGAAACTAACCACTGAATTTAATTAGTAATTGCTCTAATCTACTCTACATTAATTAATTATATATCCTAAGTACAAGTAGAGCACAGTTTCTGCATTATGTTTTATTTACTTCCGTCAAACTTTGGAAAAGAACCAAAACTCTTAGATACAGAATCAATGATTCTGCTTTCCTGGACTCTGAAGCTTAGAGGTTATATAGGACAAAATTATTTGCAAGTGTGAAGTTGATAGACTCTTTCCATTCCATCTCTATGAGTACCGTATTCACATATGGACATATAAAAACGTATATTCATTGAGAAATTATCTCATGTATCATAGTAATGGAACTTGAGTTGGTTCTACATCCATTAGTTGAACACTCCATTTCTTGCCAGTTGAATAAAAGTTTTAAAGTTTAATAAAAAAGTCTATGTCAAAAAAGTCTACGGCATAATTGATACTCTCCTTTTCGATTCCTAGTAAAAAGAAATCTGTTATAATGAAAATATCTCCTTGTGTTTGTCTTTCTCTGTGTGTGTGTTTAAACAAGAACTAGGCCCATATAAGATAGTCATAAAAATCATTTCTTAAAAGCAAAGAAGTGATTAAAAAACCTACCTTTACCCAAAGACAAGAGAAAGGACTCCCAAAGGCCAAAATTATAATAATTTGAGCAAAAATAGAGTCATATCTACTTCCCTTTACCTCCTATACCTTGTACCTAGTTATGTACCAGACAAACTTCTATTCCCTAAGCTTTTTTAAGCTAATGCTGTGTGGTGGATATTGCTCTGAGTTTTGTGTATACAAGCAAATATAATAAAGTTGTTACCTTTCAAGAATGTAAAAAATGTCATGAAATTATTTTCAAACTTGAAGTAGCCTTTCAGCTTGGTGTGACCCCTGAGTGCAAGATGGATCACCAGCATCTATACTATAACCACAAACCAAAATTCACCCGTGGCTCTTTCTCTTGTTCCATCAGCTGAAAACTGTAGGGTCTGATCCAGCAATACTTTCTCAATATGTGCCACTAATGTAAGTATATGAAGGACAGAGGCTTCAAGCTGAACTAAGTAATGTTTCTTGAATGAATTATCTAAGATCATCTACCTGACTAAAGAAACAGTCCTAGACCTTTGTGTGTTGTCATCTTCTTACAACTAAAATAGCATGACTTGGTATCAGGATAAAGTTGGGAGTAGAAATTACATGGAAGCAATTACATGGTGGTCATACAGATTTTTTCAAGATCATTTATCAAAATAAAAAAAAAAAAAGAAAAGGAAAAGGATAAAAAGAAGGACATTCTCATGGGAATTACCAAATATGAAAATTGCCTTTAGGAATCTTGTCTCATTTCAACTTTGAAGGTTATCACACTCCTCATATAATTAGATTTTTTTTCATCTCTGTTCACATTTCATCAGTAGAATGCCAGCCAGTTACATATTTCACTTCCATAGTACGTACTTTGTTTAA
Organism: Canis lupus dingo; assembly: GCF_003254725.2. Taxonomy (NCBI): domain Eukaryota; kingdom Metazoa; phylum Chordata; class Mammalia; order Carnivora; family Canidae; genus Canis; species Canis lupus. Next base: position 4,666,363 of record NC_064252.1, on the reverse strand, counting down.
TAGACAATATAGTCTGAAATATTTTACTCTGAAACATTATTAGTCTTTAGCTTAAAAGCACTAAATAACCCACAAAGAAATTCTTCTGTAATGGCTACTATTTTGTTCTGATTTGCCTATTGCAACGCAGACTGGTAGTCCGACATTGCCTACAGAGGTTCTATTTTGTATAATGTAATTGAAAATACTGCTTTGTAATCTCAGAATTTAGCATAGACATAATTTTCTTAATGTCATTTAATTGCAATGCCATGAAAACCTCTAGGGATAAAAATATTAAATATTTAATTTTAGAAGACACAAGCTATAGTCTACAAACATAATTACCCAATGGTATGTGACATATTTGTATCTATTAGACATTCTTTTAAAATTCAATTCATTTTAATAAACGTGTATTGAAGATAACTAAAGGCATTTTCAGATTATTTATATGCTCTCTATCCTTGCTCATGGAGTCGATTGATATTTTTCTGCTTATCATCAAATTGTATGAAATTTACTGTTGTGACTATTTTAGTACTTTAAGAATTTTAAGACTCATTATTTTAATAAACTTGAGATTCTTTAAAATTGAAAATACTTGCTCCAAGATCAAATATTGATACATCTTTTTCTGATTATATTCTTCCACTTTTTTAGAATTGAGCATGACATTCAGAAACTTGGTTAGCTGAAAACGATAAAAAGGGCAAGGGGACACCTTACCTCCTCAGTAGTGAGAGATTTTTCTCTCACTACTGACCTTTTCATGAAAGAACATGCAACACTTTCTAATTATGTATCCATTGCGAATGCTCTACCTCTATGATCAGTAACCATTGTAAAAATCTAGGAAGTTCAGCCTGCACTTTATGGGAGAAAAAAAAAAGCATCCTAATGTTACATATTTCCTGCCTTAGTTTTGTGTGTGTGTGTGTGTGTGTGTGTGTGTGTGTGTGTGTGTATATATATTTTTTTTCTACTGGAATCTCAACTGTTATTGCCAAAGTATGAAATCATATACATCTGCTTTATGTTTAATAATGGAAATAGTTCAACTATCCTTTTAAGAGCTTTCTGCAATAAAAGAAATTAGTTACAGAAAATAGAGATGGAAAAGAGCTTTCAGTAAAATAACCTTTTTAATTTTTGAAAAATTTCAGTGTGAAATTTGATATTTTATTACAACCAAATTCCATTCAGTATCATCTTTGAATTGTGACGTGGCACTAAAAATAAGTTTCTAAGTTTTAAAATACGTTTTAACTGATCTCACCATGTTTGTTTTTGAACTTTGAGGAATACATGCAGGAGGTACACATTTGAGTATGGATCTTTTCTTTTAGTTTATATATGTGAATTTCATTCATGTTGTTGTCTGTAGCAATGATTTCTTTTTTATTGCATATGCTATTTCACTTATGAATAAACCATAATTTATATATTCCTTCTACTGTTGATGAGCATTGGAGCAGGACTGTTAAATAGTCATGTCATGAAAATTCTTATATATAACTTTGTCTTTTGGTTCATACATGTATGCATTTTTCTAGGGTATATATGTAGGAATAAGAATTGTTTTATACAGAATGCAAAGATTCTGATTTAGTAGATACTACCAAAAAAACTCCTCCTAAGTGACTGCAGTAATTTATATTCTTATGAATAGTTTATAAGACTTTAAATTTCACCACATCCTTGGCAACACTCATTATTGTTAATTTAAATTTGCCAGTGGGCAGATATTTTTAATATCTCATTGTTTTATGTTCTATTTTCTCTTATGACTGAATAGATTCATAACATTTTTATGTACTTATTATTAGAATGTCCTCTTTAATAAAGTGCCTGTTCAAGTATTTTGCTCATTTTTTTTACTGAATTTTATAGAGTTGCCTGAAATGTTTTTATTGATGTGTAGGAGTTACTTACATATTCTTAATATTTGTCCATTATCATACATATGCATTGCAAATATCTTCTACTCTGAAACACCATCTATTAAATTTTTTTTATGAATAGAAGTCCTTAATTTCAATAAAGTTAAATTAATAGATAGGTTCCACTATGGTTAGTGTATTTTGTATTGTTTTTAAGAAATATTTTCCTACCTTAAGAATATGAAGATATGCGATCCCTGGGTGGCGCAGCGGTTTGGCGCCTGCTTTAGGCCCAGGGCACGATCCTGGAGACCCGGGATCGAATCCCACATCGGGCTCCCGGTGCATGGAGCTTGCTTCTCCCTCTGCCTATGTCTCTGCCTCTCTCTCTCTCTCTCTCTGTGACTATCATAAAATAAATAAAAATTAAAAAAAAAAGATTATGAAGATATTCTGTTTTCTTCTAGAAGAATTTTTTTTACTTTTTATATTTGACTAATCTAGATTGATTTTTTAAAAATGTATTTTAGGGATCAAAATTCTCACCCTACCCACTTTTAAATGTCCAACTGACTGATACTTACTTAACCATACTTTCCACAGTGCACTGCTATGACCTCTAGTCATATATAAAGTGAGCATATGAGTGTGTGGGTTGGTTTCTATATTCTCCATTTGCTCATATGCCTGTTTGTTTATTCTTGACCAATACTACATTATCTTTATTACTGTAGTTTTATAGTGTAAGTCTTCTGAGTTTGTTATAATTCTCTAATAGTAACTTGTCAATTTTTGTCCTATGCTACATAAATATTCAAATTAACTTGTCAGTTTCCACATATCACAAAATCTGAAAAGGGTTTGATTGGGAGTGTTTATTATTAGTTAAATTTGAGATAATTGGGCATTTTTGTAATATCCTCTTCTAACACATAGACATGGAGTGTACTATTATTTGGATCTATTTTAGTGTTAATATTGCATGTAATTTACTAATCAGAAGTCTTCTGGTGCATTTGTTAAGTGTACTACTATGTATTTGATATTTTAGGATACTATGGTAAATATTTGATGTTTTAGAATAGTACTTTTTAAATACATTTTGTTTTGTTTTCCTATATCTCAAAGGATATAGGAGTTGCTGCTATATAGAGTATAATTATTTTTTCTAACATTTTATTATAAAAAATGCCAAATAAATGGCAAAGTTGGAAGAATTTTGCAGCATACACAAAGATTCTACCTTCAATATTTTTACATAATTGCTATCACCCATCACTTACATTATACTCACCTAGATTCTAAAGATAAAAAGAAAATACTGAAAAATGCCAACAAATGAAAAAGAAACCTATAAATATATACACCTTGGTAACCTGTGAAATATTAAACAAAAGAATGGTCTTAAAATCATTAAGAAAAAAAGACTGCTTTGAATTACTAATTGAATTAGTCAATAAAAGTTCAATTAGTAATTATATTTAGTCAATAAAAATACTCTGCATCAGAAATTATAGAAACTAAAATATGTAACATGATATTTTCAATGTGCTCAAGGAAAATAATACACCCAGTTATTTTCAGATAAACAAAAACCAAGACTGTCTCAGGTGGACTCTCACCAAAACTAATTACAAATATGTAATTCAAGAAGAAAATAAAGCAACTTTATAGAGAGGCCTAAGGTGAATATATAAATAAAAAGCAAGAAATTAATAAATGGGTGCATGTAAATAAGATTAATAAGTTTGGCTGAATAGAAAAATAATGTTTAGTGGATATTATGGGCTGAACTGTGTTCCCCTCAAATTCATATGTTGAAGTCCTAAGCTCCATAACCTTAGAATGTGACTCTGTTTAGAAACAGGGAACATAAACAGGCAATTAAGTTAAAGGGAGTCAGTAGGGTGGACCCCAATCAAATTGATTGGTGTCTGAACATTATAAGAAATTAGGACACAGAAAACAGAAGGATGATCTTGTAAGGACTAGCAAAAGGTAGCCATCTGCAGGTCAAAAAAAAAAAAAAAAGGCCTCAGAAGAAACCAAACCTGCCACACCTCGATCTCTGGCTTCTAGCATCCAGAATTGTGAGACAGTAAGTTTCCATTGTTTAAACACCCTGTGTGTGCTATTATAAGAACCCTAGCAAACCAAATAGTGAGATTTTAAAAGTTCAAATTAAAAAATTCAATAATAGCACAAAAGTGATATGGACTAAATGGAGTGTTCTAATATCTTCATTATTCAAAAAAAAAAGGGAGTGAAGATACTAATTATCTCAAATTTTGATGAGTCAGATATTCATGTTTATATATGTAGGGCAACATCTAAAAGAAATCAAGTATTTATCTCCCAAATGACTAGAAGGAAATGTGTGTAATGATAAAAAAAAAAAAAAAGGAAAATAAAGTAAAAAAACAAAACAGAACGGGGAGGGGGGCAAAAAAGAGAAGGAACAATAGCAAACATTAAATAATACACTGGCATTTGTCCAATTATATCAACAAACAATGTAACTTCCATTTAAAAGACAAAGGCTTTTTTTTTGTCTTTTTGATTTTAGCCATTATGACAGATACATTATAGTTTTGATTTGCATTTCCCCATTGCTTAGGGATGTTGAATGAGTATGTGGAGAAAAAGAAACTCTCATACATTGTTGGTGAGAATGCAAAATAGTGCAGCCACTGTGGAACCAGTATGGTTCCTCAAAAAGTTAAATAGAAATATCATATGATGCAACAATTCCACTACTGGGTATTTTCCCCAAAGAAAACAGACACCAATTTGAAAAGATTATATGCACCCCTATGTTTATTGAGCACAATTTACAATACTCAAAATATAGAAGCAGCCTAAGTGCCCATTAATAGATGAATGCATAAATATGTTATATAATATATATGTTATATATATATATATATGTTATATAACTCAGGCATAAAAAGGTAAGACTTTGCCATATGCAACAACATGGGTGGACTAGAGGGTATTATGCTAAATGAAATGTCAGAGAAAGGCAAATACCACATATTTCCACTCATATATAGAATCTAAAAACAAAATAAATGAATAAACAAACAAAAAGCAGAATTAGATCTATAAATACAGAACAAACTGATGGGGAGGGGGGTTGGGAGATGGACAAAACGGGTGAAGGGGAGTAAGAGATATAAGCTTTCAGTTATAGAATGAATAAGTCATGGGAATAAAAGATACAAAATAAGGAAATAGTCGGAATAGTAATAATGTTGTATGGTAACATATGGTAGCTCCCTTGTGGTGAGCATAGCACAGTGTACAGAGAAGTAAAATCACTATCGTGTATACCTGAAACTAGTGAAACATTGTACACCAACTATAGTGCAATTAAAGAATGACAGTAAAATTTTTTTAAAAAGCTAAAGACTGGGGATCCCTGGGTGGCTCAGAGGTTTGGCGCCTGCCTTCAGCTCAAGGCATGATCCTGGAGACCCGGGATCGAGTCCCATGTCGGGCTCCCTGCATGGAGCCTGCTTCTCCCTCTGCCTGGGTCTCTGCCTCTCTCTCTCTCTCGTGTGTCTCTCATGAATAAATAAATAAAATCTTAAAAAAAAGCTAAAGATTGTCAGTCTGGCTAAAATAATCCAGCAAGATAATTAAAATAAAAACAAGGTTTCACTAAAAATATGGTTTGTGTTGTTCATTGAAGAAGTGGGTAAAAATTAGTATTAATATAGAATATTTGAACCATATCATTAACATGTTTGACTAAACTGACATAAAATATTGCACAAACTACGTGCATTTCAAGTACACATAGAATATTTGTAAAACTGGACCACATAATGAATTATAAGAAAAATCTCAAGCAATTTCAAGAATTTGAATCATATACCTTTGACCAAGTCATAAACCAATGACATAAAAGGAGTTTTAGAAAGGCTGTGTGTCAAACTTTTTTTTTTTTTAGTTTAAATGCATTTTATTTTCAGAAAACCTACATGACATGTTTTGTTTTTCTTAAAAACAATGCCTCCACCCCAAATAAATCAAGGTCAAAATAAATGGAGAGCCCAAGATGACATCAGTCCCATTTGTCTGAGTCCTGGCATTGTGTGGATGAAAAGCAGCAGCCAGTTACCACAATAGGTGATACCTCCAAAGTTAACAGCCAAATTCTTTTAACTTTTTTCCATTTCTAAATCATCCTTATAGAAAATCATATACAGGGTCTCACCACCCTCACAGTAGTCCAACAGAGCAACCATGCCATCTAGAATCATGTTTTCACCAATAAAGAACTCAGAGTTTTTTTAAATTGGCAAGAATGTATTTGATTCGTTCTGCAACCCCTGCCACAAAAGATTTTACTCTATCTGGCCTCTGTTCTTCAAGTTTGCCTTTGATTGATTCCATATAATCTTTGATGTACTACTTGCAGAGTTCTTTTGTGAAGCTGTTTTCCTGCAAGTGATGGTTCATGATAATATCAACACCAGTGACTATTGTGGTTTTGGTACCTTTGCCCTCAGGAGCTTCCATGGAGGCATTTTCATCAATGAACGAGTCATCAGTGTTACCCTCTGTCCTACTGACCATCTTCCCCTTCACCTCTAGGCACAGCCATCCGTCACGGCTGATGAGATACGGGTAGTGATCATGCCCACTGTTGGAGAGAGATGATGGCAGTGCTGGTTTAGCAGGAGCCAGAGCTCTGAGCCAGCATGGTGCAGTCAAAGCAGCATCCAGCAGAGGGTTGAGGAGACGTGGGAATGGGTGGGAAAAAGCTGTGCCAACTGTTTTAAAAATACACTTTTAAGTAACTTGTGGGTCAAAGAAGATTAAGAAAATATTTTAACCTAAAAGGTAATACAATATCGTTCATATAAAACCATTTGAAAAAGGAACAAACAAATGTGAATGCTCAGCCATATGGGGCAGACTGCAATAGTCCAAGCATTCAATTGACAACAAATATGAAAATCTGGAATTATTATTATTTTTTTTGGTATTTATTTATTTACATAGAAAGGAAGAGGGTAGGAGCAGAGGGAGAGGGACAAGCAAGCAGACCATGCTGAGTGCAGAGCCCCACCAAGGGGCTGCATCCCACCACTCTAAGATCATGACCTCAGCTGACATCAAGAGTCCAAGGCTTAAACTGAGCCACCCAAGGAGCCTCGGAATATATGGAATAATTATAAAAATCATATGTATGATGGCTACATATTGCTGAAGGAGCAATGAAGACTAGAAGAAGTTAAACTCAACAGAGGTGATAAATTTTCAGAGATGAGCTGATGTTCTGCGATTATCTTTCGAAGCATTCTGACTCTTGATTGCCTATCCTGGTTGCAGGTTAGAAACTGAATCTAAGCTTGACCCAGGCACAAGGCCACTGAGAGGAACAGAGAAACCAACTATGTTTCTGGAGGTCACACAAGGCTGGAGTAATATATTGAAAACTCTAGGGCCCTACACCTCTTGACTGATTACCATCTCAATGAAAGTTGCCCAGAAAAATACAGGATGCCCAATTAAATTTGAAATTTAGATAAACAGAGAATACTTTTTAAATGTACTTTTTAAATATGTCAAATTTTGAATGGGACATACTTGTACTAAAACTTTAATTGGCTATTTATCTGAAATTCAAGTGTACTGAGTGTCCTATATATATATATTTTTTAATCTTTTGCTTAGTATGGAAACTTTAATCTTAAGACATTTGCTGAATTCCCAAGAACTGGGAAGACAGAAACAAACAAATAGGAAACATTAAATAATACACTAGGTGTAAGAAAATTGTTCATATTATTTTTGTGATGTCTGAAAATCTGAAATTGCTTCAAAAATAAGTTAAAAAATAGTGCAAGAAGAAAGAATCATTAATGATTTCACAAGTCAGAAATTTATGGCAACACATCCATCTTAATTAAACACACCTCAGGTAATGTCAAAATTAAGCACAACAGAGAAAAAATAGAGTGAAGAGTGCTGAAGAAAAAAACAGTCCTCTATTCTGATACTAAGCCTGTTGGACTGAAACAAAGACTCAAAGTTTCATTCATATTCCTTGGTAGAATATGACTGAGATGGAAACAAATAAATATTTTGCAATTTACATAATCCTACGACTTATCCAAGAAGAGTTTCTGCTGAAACTTGCGTATAAACAAAAAATTGAATCTTGAAATATTTTTATTTGAAATTAATTTTTAGCATTGAAAACAACTAAAGAGATATTTATATATCTGGTATCAGAAAATATCTGACTTTTATTACCCAGAGAAATAAGTTACCTTCATAATAGTTAATTTTTTTCACTCTTTAAACATCTTAAGTGTAGGAATCTTTTTCTTTTACTAATAGAAACCAGGGTACCATATTCAGGGACTCATAATAATATTTGTATCCTATCTAGCATCTTCTTGTATACACACACACACACACATCCACACATAGAGCAAGAAAATTATAATGGAACTGAAATTGCCAAGTAAGTATAAATAACTAAGAATGACCTTTAAACTACACTTTAACTGTACTTGTAGTCACAGATTTACAGATAGACCACTAAAATCATCAGTGAGACTTCCCAAAAAGAATAATATACATTATATATTTAAGCTACCTTCAAACAAGGGAGGTCATTCTTTGCTGGCATGTTATGTGGTTTTATACCTTGAATCAAAAATAGATATGAAACAAATATCATGTACTAATTAGATTTTCAGGAACAGTTTTATAATATTTGGCATCAGAAACTGATGAGTAAGATGTAAGCAGTATATAAAGTCAAGGAGTAGGGAAAATTGACAGATTAGATTGAAAGCTGATGGAGAGCCAAAGAACAAGAGATGAAGAAAATATCAAATTTCTTAAAAGTCATCCAGAAGTTAGTTTGGCTAAGGGGGCTGACATTTTTAACATATAATAAGAGAAAAATGACATTGATAACAGTTAGCCCTGATTTATGCAATCTAAGAAAAATTACCTATAATATTCTTTAAGAATATCCTATAATGACAAATTCTATCTTTTTGTTTCTTTTTCTTACAACTATTTTTGAGCTCCTCTACTAAGCTAGGCCCTATTGTGAGCTTTGAAATCACAGCAGTGAATAAGTCAAGGAACGTTCCTGCTTCCACGGGGCCCATTTGCAATGAAGAGCTGCATACATTAATTTACTTTTATTTTTGAAGAACACCAATAGGAAAATAAAGAGCTGAAGGAGAAAGCATTGGAGGTCGGGCAGGGGTAGAACATTACTTTAGATAGTATATTCAGGAAAACTCTATGATGAAATAACTTTGGGGTTGAGGCCTACATGATGATAGGTGCTCAACCATGAAAAAACTGAAGAAAGAATTTGAGGGGCATAAAACAACTAACTGGTCCTTAGCTACCGAAGTAGAAATGATCTTGATATCAAACCACAACTGTTCTACCTTCAAAAAAATATTTTGGGATGGTGGGTGGCTCAGTGATTGAGCACCTGCCGTTAGCCCAGGGCATGATCCCAGGATCCGGGATCGAATCCCACATCAGGCTCCCTGCATGGAGCCTGCTTCTCCCTCTGCCTGTGTCTCTGCCTCTCTCTGTGTCTTTCATAAGTAAGTAAAAAGTCTTAAAAATGTTTAAAAAATATTTTACTTATTTATTTATTTGAAAGAGGGAGTGGGGCAGGGAGGGGCATAGGGAAATGGAAAGAAAGAATCCCAAGCTGACTCCATGCTGAGTGCAGAACCCGATGCAGGGCTCGATCTCACAACCCTGAGATCATGACCTAAACTAAAACCAAGAGTTAGACGCTGAACCAAATGAGCCACCCAGGTGCCTCTGTTCTACCTTTTCATGAGGATTTTCACTTAAGAATATTCATTTGTGATAGTTATTACTACTTGATTTCATATACAGTTTGTAGACTTGAGACTCTAGAAATGCAATTATAGCTCATACAGTGACAGCTGCCTTGTCTGTCTTGATATTCATCAAACAGCATGTCTTGACTTGATGGTTGGTTGCACTGAACAATCTTAGGAAAAATTTTCTGTACTAAAGGATTATTGAATATCAAGATTCATTTTCATTCTCCTTATAAAGACGTTTGAAACTTGAGACAAAAAATAAAATATTTAAGTTCACAAAAATGAGAGAGATGGCAAATGGAAGATATAATTTTTGTTTTGTCATTTATTTCATGTTTTATTTCTTGAACACTATTTTTCAAGATACTTCTTATTTAAAATATATATAATGCACTTTTCTTATGGAAATGAATTAATTAAATAATGCTTATAATCAATTCCTATTTTCTTTCATTTATAAACTTAATGAACAATTCATTTATAGAGATAATGGACAAATCTAGGTAACAGCTACTATATTTTTATTTTTATTTTATTTTTTGGTACTATATTTTTAAATAAAAGTACATTTAGTGGTTCAAATTGATGGCAATGATCTTTTAAAGATCTCAATAGTATCGCCATTATCTGTATTCTCTAATTTCCTCTTTAGTCGACAAATCTCATTTATCTGTTTCCAACTTACATGATCTTAAGTCAAATATTATGACTGAAATAAAACAAAAAAATAAAGAATAGTTGGAAACACAAAGAGATCTGGAAAAACCCTCAGATTTCACTATATCATATAAAAAAGTGGAAAAATCTTTTCTCTGAGTATCCATCACTGCCACACAGTCTTACACACATGAACAACAAACAAAACTGTGTGAAGTTTCTTCATTGTGTCAGCATAATAGAGGAAGTTGTCAGTCTTGTCTCTTTCATCTCTTACTTTTCACATATGGTTAACTGTCAATTACCTAACAGGTTCATCTCCTATATATGTTTATTCTTTGTCACTTTTCTTCTACCTCTACTTCCGTTGTCTTTATTTAGGAACTGGCCACCTCCCATCTGTTGGTCAACATGCTTCTAATGTTGTCTTAACTCCCTATTCCAAATCTATTCTTTGTAGCCTATCAGAGGAATCCCTCCTTATGAAAAATTATTGTGTCTCATTCTTCTTAAATTCCTCCAGTAGTTTCAGAAGCTCTGTGACTAAAATCTAAGCCTTTTAATGTGACATACAAGACTGTACAAAATCTGTAAGGAAGAATTGCCTGAATGAGCTTTTTTTTTTTCCCTCAAATTAAGACCTCTGATGCCCTAAACATTCATAGGTAAATACTCAGAGTTCTCTAAGTTCAAGGCAAGTTATGTATTTTTTAGATGAAAAAAGCACAGATTGACTAGAAAATTCAGTATCATGATCTGTGTGCTAGAGCATTTAACTAATATATCAGTGATAGGGTTGGTAAAAGCACTATGGGAAGACAATTCTTGAATTGGTACTTCAGACTTAAGGGGTCAGAGAAGGCTTTTGGAGATGTCATATTTAAACTGTAATCAAAAAATATAGAAGAACTTTTAGGAAGAATTGAGAGATGGTGACATGATGGAACAAATTCTAGAAGAAGAAAAGTATATTTTCAAACAGATAATATTTATGTATGTGCAAAGATTGTTTTTATGTTTATACCTCCATAACCTTTTTATCTTATAATAATTCATATTACTATTTGCATAATTATAGATTAAATGTTTGAAATTTAAAGCATTGTTTAGAGAAGGGATATACAGATTCTAGCTCAAGACCAATAATCCTCTTTGTAAATGAGGAAAACATTATTGAGCCTTCCTGCATTGTTCACATTATGAAATTTATTTCTAAATAAAATTCCATGATAACAAAATAATATATTTGAAAGCATTTAACTATTAAAATAAATTTTAAAAAGCATGGTAGTAAGACTTAGGAATGTATTAAAACTAAAAAAAAAAAAAACTAAAAATATAGGACATCTGGGTGGCTCAGTGGCTGAGCTTCTGCCTTCGGTACAGGAAATGATCTTGGGTCCTGGGATCGAGTTCTGCATCAGGCTCCCTACAGGGAGCCTGCTTCTCTCTCTGCCTATGTCTCTGCTGCTCCCTATTTCTCATGAATAAATAAATAAATAAAATCATAAAAAAATAAAACCGAAAATATTCTGAAGGGATATTAAATACCTCTTTATTTTTTATTTTTATTTTCTTATTTTCTCTTTATGATTTTCAAATCAGTTGTAGTTGATCAGTAGCAGAGTCATCAGAGAATATTTAGAAAGAAAGGAAACTTAGGAAAAGATGTGTAAAATATAAAAAACATCTGGTGATAGTAAGATATATTCCAAAATCTAAAAGATAAAAAAGTTTTCATGATTGGACTTTATCTTTTATTTTTTTATTATTTATTTATTTATTTATTTATTTATTTATTTATTTTTACTTATTTTTATTTATTTTTTATTTTTTTGGACTTTATCTTTTAAAGGACAGAGGGTCTGAGGAAGATAGTAAAAACAGAGAGAAGTACAAATAGAGACGAAAAAAAGAAAAGAGATTTGTAAATCAACTAATTTACTTTTCAAATGGAAACTAATTTATTTTATTTAAAATTCTTGGGCACCTTTCTTCCACTGGTATTTGTTTTTCCAGCTCATTAAGTTTCTGAATGATTAATCTTTGCTCTCTAAGGAAAGAGAATGAGATTATTTGGTGAAGTGTGGGAGAGCTGAGCCCCTTAGGACATAGCTTAATCCAACAAGAAGGAACTTAGAGCTAAGGTTGTCATGACATTCTTAATAACAAAAACAGTGATAATATTTCTCACTGAGTTTTTAGTATACTATAAACACAGAATGAGATATGCCACTTATCTAGTGGTCTGGAATATATATATATAATCAATATAATATGCTCTATTGGTTAATGTTGGAATTGGAAAATCAATGAAAACTTCTCAAAAAAAATACACCAGAATTAAGATAACTTATTAGCTTATTTTATTTTTCACTTGTAGGAAAAAATCAGGAAAATAGTTTTTTTTTTCCCCCAAAGCAACATGTTCAGATAATTAAGGCCAAGATCTCTAAGTGCCAAATAAAAATGCTATTTTACAAAGGAATTAGTCCTAATATAAATTACCACGCCTTCTTTGGTAAATCACACTGAACAATTTTAAAATGTATAGAATTATCAAAAGTTAAGGTCTTCTTGCATATAGTTTAAGCCCCCTTACACCTAGTTATTATCTTAACCACTGAAGTTATGGGGGTATACAACAATGAAGAGGCTCTTAGCTAAATACACATTTAATTGCCACCTTTAGGGTGTTCCAGCTGATTACATGTATCTTGCTTCAGGAATTCTCCATAGACATCAAAATTCCTTAGGGTCTCTCTCTCTCTCTCTCTCTCTCTCTCTCTCTCACACATACACACACACACACACTCATACACCCCAGAAGAGCTACATGTTATACAGTAGCCTTAAGTAGCTTTTCTTGCTTCCTTTTCTCTGGTCTCTGTAATGATTATGAGTAGTTCTTTAAGTCAAGGATCTCTCTCAAGTAAACTGTGCATTCTTATTCAAAATTTTGTACCTAAAATGTTTTGGCTCAAGCACCTTGATGGCATAGGAATTAAGGATTCTTTTCTCTCAGCTAACACCCAACAAAACGTCAATTCCCTGAGATTTTTAATACAAGATTGTATGTTTTATTGATGTATCTTAATGAGGCACAGACTAATTAGACTGAACAGTAGCTATAAATGACTCGTAAGAACATACTGGTTTTTGCCTGGATATCAGCTTCATGATATTTACTGTTATTTTCCTTATTTTATAGATGAGAAAACTAAACCATAGGTGATTTATTTTGCCCCAAATCAGAAATTTGGCAAGTGGTAGAACAGGAATTCAAATTATGCAATCTGACTCTAAATCCTCACAACAGCCCTTCATTCATCCTTCTAGACCTGGCGATCAGAAGCAGAGACTAGAGGTGGGCACTGTTAAATTTCTTAATTTGTATGGAAAGTCTTGTCTAATATTTGCTGCCTGATGGCACCTTTCCTTAATGAAGAAATTCATTTAAAGAGCACAGAAAATCAGGAGCATATTACACAATTTATTGCTTGTATAGTATAAATTAACGTTTTCTTGAATTATTGAAATATGCAATGAATAATTACCGAATTATTGAAATTTTTAAAGTGTATAAGAATGCAAGCATAAATAAGACTACAAGTACACAGAACCTATGTTGCCATACTTTCTAAAATCATTTTTATTTTTTTCCTATAAAAAACTTATTTATGGATTTTTAGCAATCAATAAGAGTGTGGTATATTACAGTTATCCCTTCCTGATTCTTCAGCCAATGGTAGGAAGTTCCTCATGCATGGAATTCGACCAACTAGCAAATTCATTGCATCTGGAAGAGAATGGATGTACTGAGATACAATTTAGCTCAACTTCATCTATCAGATTATCACTGTTATTAGCAAAGTGTGATTTTATTTGTCCAAGGAAGGCATGTAAAGGCATGTTGAGAGCTACCAGGTGACTCTGGGACATTTAAGAAAAAAAAACTCTACAACGGAGCCTGTTTTCTTACTTGCTATGGATGATTTATTATTTTTTACACTCCATTTTTGATACTTGACACATGGTATTGTTGTCATTGTCAAGTTTCAATCAGCAGAAGGATAGCATATATAGCAATCTGAAAGACAAAATACGAGTGACTTTAAACTCCTTGTAGTTTTAAGTAGCAATTAAAGAATTCCAAGGATTCCATAAATAATTTTAGGTTTTTGGAAAACTTTTGGATGCTTTAAAGTTTAAAAATGTGAATTGTTTCCTTTTGTGATTGTATTAATAAATTCTAGACTTTCCTATCTTACCCTTGGGGAACAAAGTTCTTTTATATTTTTAATAGGTCATAAAACTGGAGTCTAAATTCACTGGAATATTTTACAGAAATCACTAGAAGACAAAATGGATGCCATATTGAGTCTGATCAAATGTCTCTCAAACCTCTTACACAGTCTCTTCTGCTGTGTTGAAAGGACTACCTTTAGTAGGGGATGCAATTATTCTTTATGATCTTGACCTTACAAAAATGAAGAAAGAGCCTGTGCCTTTCTTTGTGCTACCAGATGAACACAGAAGTTTTGTGTTTTGTCCTGATGGTCAAAGAAGTATGGGATTTTAGGATTGAGAAGAATCTTGAGAAAGATGTAGTTAAGAACTTTCTGATCAGTGTGTCCAATTACCTCATTTTGCTATGAAAATATCCCTACTTTTTAAATGTGTCATGAGGAAAAGAAGACTGGGAAACACTGTCTAGAAAACTCCCCTTTTATGTGGTGGAGCTTCTCTGTTCTCCTAATGTTCTTTTAAAAGCTATCTTGCAGATTATCATGGATGCGTGAATTCATATAAATCCTTTTGAATATGTTCGTATTTTGATGTCACACACACACACACACACACAGATTCTTTATTTACCAACATTCATTCACTTCTCCCTCTTTCTAATATCACATTTGGGCATCTTTCAACCTCATCCCTATTTCCTACTATATTTGTCTGGGATTATCCCTAAGTGTACCTCTTGGGTTGTGTTCTTATTGGCTATAGGCCAATTCAGGTCATCATAGCTGCCTGGTCATAGCAATAGGTCCAGGGTGCATATGTAAACAAAATCCTCCAATTAAGGTTAACTTGAAGAATTTTGCTGATAATGGCAGTGCACAGACCTGTCAGATGTTTTGTCTAAAATGTCTAAAACTATGTTTATTACCATTAGAGAAGACAGTCTGAATAGCAGAAGACAGATGCAAAGCATTGACAGAGATATGAATCTGTAGATCAAACCATAATATAAAGCTGGTCCCATCCTGCAGTTTTCAGTTACTTGCATGGAAAAGTTTCCCTTTCATCAAGTCACTTTCTTTTACATTTTAGTTCTTTATAAGCAAAACACATCAAAATATGTGATTTTTATTTCCTTGAAAACAGATTTCTCTTATTAATAAAGATGGCTTAGGTAGGATTAATGGATAGAATTACTAAGGGTTGGCTTAAAAATCATGTAGGTCAAATATTTTTAGGAATAAGAATCTTGTTCGTTGAATAGTCAGTCTTCCTTGCATTCTGGGGAGGAACTATATACCCAAAGGTATGCTAGATCGAGTATGGAATATATTAAAATGTAATTTATATTGCCTACCAGGCTTAGAGCCAAAGTAAGCCATCTGTGTATTTTCCACAACAATTAAACCTGACTAAAATCTTAAAAAAAGAAAAAGTGATGAAAGCTAGAACATTCTTGTCAATAAGATCTCAGAACAAAGACAAAGAGAGCTACACTCAGAGCCTACTATGAAGATGCCTTCAATGACCTGACTTGCCAACTATCAAAATGGGGGGCTCTGGAGCAATGTCGCAGTAAGCAGGGTCACCAAATATTCTAAGCACAGAGATGAAGGGAGGGAAAAAAGGAGATGGCTAGGCTTTTCTCTCTTTCTCTTATGGAATAGAGAGAAGAAGAGTTCAAAAAATGAAAAATTAAAAAGAGACCTCTGGATTTGTCCATTAGAAAGTCATGATAACGTTAGGAAGAGTAATTTCAAAAGTAAGAACATATTATGGTGAATGAGTGATTCAGATTACTGTGTTTACAATCATGAACGAGCATATGTTCATAGTGCTGAAGGTACTGATAACTTGATGAATCTCTCCTCTGGATACCAAAACTTAAGGAATAATCACAAGAGGATCGAAGTAGAATATTAGCTTTTTATGGACATTAAAGTGAACAGTTAATCTCAAATATAGGACAGAGAACAAAATGAGTTTTCCTAATATAGCCTCAAAAGTCTTGATGTAGGCACCTGTCCCTAAGAAAATATGGATTTGTAATGGGCACCTCAAACTCCTTATCCAGTCTGTGGATGGTCCAATTCATGGAGTGTCATGATTTTATTTTTAACTAATAGAATTTACTCCTTAGAACAATTTTTGGCTTACAGAAAAAAATGAACAGAAAGTAGAGTTCTTATACTCTTTCTATTTCCCATAACTTTTCCCATAAAAAATGTTTTATTTATTTATTTGTTTGTTTGTTTGTTTATTTATTTATTTATTTATTTATTTGAGAGAGAGAGAGAGAGTGTGTATGTGCAAGTGGGAGGAGGAGCAGAGGCAGAGGATCTCAAACAGACTCCACGCTGAGCACAGAGTCCAACACCTGAGGATAAATCCCACAACCTTGAGATAAAGACCTGTGTAGAAACCAAGAGTCATCCGCTCAACCCACTGCACCAATCAGGCACCCTAAGCTTCCTCATTTTTGACATTTTGCACTGATATGGTACATTAGTTATAATTGAGAGATCAATATCAATACATTGTTATTAACTACAAAGTCATGGTTTATGCTAGGATTCACTCTTGGTGTCAGAGTTCCATGGGTTTGCCAAGTGCATAACCTCCACCATTACAGTATCACATAAATAGTGTCATTGCCTTAAAAATTCCCCCATGTATCACCTCTTCGTCTTTCCTATCTTCTCTGCCCCCATAACCCTTGGCAAACATTTTTTATTGTTTCCATAATTTTGCCTTTTTCAGAATGTGGTATAATTGGAATCATAGAGTATGAAGCCTTTCAGATTGGCTTCTTTCACTTAGCAATATGTCTTCAAGGTTTTCCCTTGTGTTTTCATGGCCTGATAGCCCATTTATTTTTATTGGGAAACAATATTTTACTGTATGGACATACTATGGTATATTTATCCATCCCCCTATTGAAGGACATGTGGTTGCTTCCAATTTTTGGCAATTATAAATAAAGCTGCTAAAAACACTCATGTAGATTTTCATGTGAACATATGTTTTTATTCATTTGTGTAAATACCTGAGTGCAGTTGCTGGATTATATGGTTAAGAATATGATTAATTTTGTAAAAAAATACCAAACTGTCCTCCAAAGTAGCTTTACCCATTGGCATTCCCATTAACAATGAACAGGAGTTCTTGTGCCACATGCTCTCTAGCATTTTGTCTTGTCAGTGTTTTGGATTTTGGTCCTTCTAATATGTATGTAGTCATATCCCATTGTTGTTGAATTTGCAAATCCTTTTCTACACATATTGAGCATCTTTTATAGGCTTATTTGCCATCTGTATATCTTCTTTGATGAGATGTCTATTCAAATTATTTCTGCCTATTTTTTAACTGTCTGTGCTTTTTTTTTTTTTTTTGGTTTTAGGAGTTCTTGGTATATATTGAATATATGCCTTATATTAGATATATATTTTCAAATATTGTGTCCTAATCTGTAGCATGTACTTTTATTTTCTTTAAAATATATTTTCTACAGCAGACATATACGTGTGCATGCGTGTGTGTGTGTGTGTGTGTGTGTGCTTATAAAGTCCAACTTACACATTTTTACTTTCATGGATCATTCCATTGTTGTATTTAAAAACCTGTTGCCAGACTCAAGGCCATCTAGATTTTCTCCTACATTATCTTGTAGAAATATTATAGTTTGCACTTTACATTTAGGCCAATTATTCATTTTGAGTGTTTTTTTAAATATATAATATCAAGGTTAATTTTTTAAATAAATTTTTTTTTTTCATGAGAATGTCCCATTGTTTCAGGATCATTTGTTGAAAAGATCGTTTTTATACATTGGATTGCTTTGGGTTGTTTGTGAAAAATAAGTTGAAAATATTTGAATATATTTGAGTGGGTCTATTTTGGGGCTCCATATTTTGTTCTTTTGACCTATTTGTTTATTCTAGAAATAGTACAACATTGTCTTGGTTACTGTAGCTTTATAGTGCATCTTGAAGTTGGGTAGTTTCAGCCCCCTGCATTCATTCTTCTCATCCATATTCTGTTGGTTGTTCTAGGTGTTTTGCAGTTCCACATAAGCTTTAGAATCAGTTTGTTGATATCCACAAAATAATTTTCTGGTCACTTGATTGGGATTGCATTGAACCTCTAGATCATTTTTAGAAAAACTGGTATTTTAATAATATTGAGTCTTTCTATCCATGAACATGGGATATCTTTCCATTGATATATATATTTTTTGACTTCTTTCATTAGTGTACTATAATTTTATTCATCTAGGTCTTATAATATTTTGTTAGACTTATACCTATGTATTTTATATTTTTGGTGATAATGTAATGGGGTTATGTTATTTCAAGTTGCAACTGCTTGTTGCTGGTAGATAGGAAGTCAATGGACTTTTGCATATTAACCTTGTGTCCTGCAGTTTTGCTCTAATGGTTATTACTTCCAGGAATTTTTTGTCAATCCTTTGGCATTTTCTACATGGATACTATATGATGTGTTAACAAAGAGTTTTATTTCTTCCTTCCCCATCTGTATACCCTTTACTTCCTTTTATTGCCTTACTATATTAGCTAAAAATTCTAGTACAGTGCAAAATAATAGTGGTGAGAACATCTTTTTATTTTTCCTGCTCTTATGGGAAAAAATCTAGTTTCACACCAATACACATGAGGTAAGCTTAGGCTTTTTGCAGATACTATCTATCAAGAAAATTTTCCCATGCATTCCTACCTTCCTGAGAGTTTTTATCATGAATGGGTATTGGATTTTTTCAAAGACTTTTTCTACATCTACTGGTGTTATAATATGACTTATGTTTTTTAGCCTATAGATGTAATGAATTACCTTAAATAATTTTTGAATATTGAGCTGACCTGCATACCTGGAATAAATCCCACTTGATGGAGGTATATAATTCCTTCCATGCAATGTTGGATTAAATTTGCTAAGATTTTATAGGAAATTTTTGCACAATGTTTATGAAAGATATCACTCATAGTTTTTCTTGTGATGTTTTTTGTGTAAAGTGTTACGTTAATGACTCACTGAATGAGTTGGAAAGGTTATGTCAGATTTTATTTTCTGAAAGAGATCATAAGAACTCTTATCATTTCTTATTTAAATATTAGAATTCACCACAGAACCCAGATGGACCTGGTGCTTTCTGTTTTAGAAGATTAATAATCATTGATTCAATTTATTTACTAGATATAGGCCTATTTGGACTATCTCTTTCTTCTTGTATGAGTTTTGGTAAATTGTGTCTTTCAAAGAATTGATCTTTTTTCTTCCAACTCATTGAATTTATTGGCCTAGACTCATAAAACATATTACTCTTCTCCCCATTTTTTGTGGTAAAATATGCTTAATATAAAATTTATCATCATAACCATTTAAAAATGTACAGTTCAGTAGTATTAAAAACATTCATAATGTGTGCTACCATCACTACATTCCATATCCACAACTTTATCATCTTTTAAAACAGAAGCTCATTAAACAATAACTCCCAATTTTCCTTTCCCCTAGCCTTTGGAAACCACCATTTTACTTTCTGTCTCATAATTTTGATTCTTCTAAGTACCTCATATAGTGGAGCCATAGTATTTGTCTTTTTGTGACTGCCTTATATATAATTACATAAATTATATATATATATATCCTAAAGGTTCATAATTTTGTAGAATATTGCAGAATTTCCTTCCTTTTAAAGGGTAATATTCCATTGTATGTATATACAACATTTTGCTTTGTATTTGTCTTTTTGTGACTGCCTTATATCATTTAATATATATATATATATTAAATAAAGGGTAAATATTAGGGTATATATATATTAAATAAAGGGTAATATTCCATTATATATATATATATATATATATATATATATATACAGCATTTTGCTTCTCCATGCACTGCTGATGGACACTTGGGTTGCTTCTGTGTTTTAGTAATTAAGAATAAAGCCACTATTGACATGGTTATACAAGTATCTCTTTGTGACTTGCTTTCAACTTTTTTGGGTATATGCCCAGAAGGAGAATTGCTGGATTATATGATAGTTCCATTTTTAATTTGAGGAACATCATGCTTTTTTCCACAGAAGCTGTATCATTTTACATTTCCACCAATAGTGCATAAAGATCAAAGTATTTCCATAATCTTTTCAACACTTGTTTTTTGGTTTTTGATAGCAGCCATCCTAATGGGTTGAAGTGGTATCTCATTGCAGTTTTCATTTGGATTTTCCTAATGATGGTGATGCTGAGCATCATTTCATGTTTTCTGGCCATCTGTATATCTCATTTGAAGAAAAGACTAATGCATTTCTGTTTTTGTTATTGAGTTTTAGGAGTTGTCTGTATATTTTAAATACTAATCCCTTATTGAGTATATGATTTATAAATATTTTTTTCCCACTCTGTGGTTGCCTGTTTGCTTTGTTGATGTGTCTTTTGATGTGTGAAATTTTAAAACTTTTCACGAGGTCCAATTTGTTTATTTTTGTTGTTGCTTGTATCTTTGATGTCATAACCAAGAAATCATTGCCAAATCCACCGGCATAAAGCTTTTGTTCTATTTTTCTTCTCTGAGACTTTAATTGTTTTAGGTCTTACATTGAAATGCTTGATCCATTTTGAGTTAGTTTCTTAGACGGTATTGGGTAAGGGTCCAAATTTAGTCTTTTGCATGTGAATAGCCAGTTTCCCCAGCCCCATTTGTTTTTTTGTTTTTTTTTTAAGATTTTATTTATTTATTCATGGGAGACACAGAGAGAGAGAGAGAGAGAGAGAGAGAGAGGCAGAGGGAGAAGCAGGCTCCATGCAGGGAGCCTGACGTGGGACTTGATCCTGGAACTCCAGGATCAGACCCTGGGCTGAAGGCGCCACTAAACCGCTGAGCCACCAGGGCTGCCCCCCATTTGTTAAAAAGACTGTCCTTTCTCTATTGATTGGTTTTGGTATCCTTATCAAAAATTATTTGACCATATAATAAGGAATTATTTCTGTGATGTCTATTCTATTCCATTAGTCTATATGCCTGTCTTTATGCCAGTACCAAACTGTTTTGATTACTGTAGATTTGTAGTAAGTTTTGAAATAATGAGGTGTGACTCGGTTTTGTTCCTTCCCAAAATTTTTTGGGCTATTTGAGGGTCCCTTATCCATGTGAACTTTAGGATGGATTTTTCTATTTCTGCAAAAAATGCCATTGGAGACATGATAGAGATTGCACTAAATCTGAAAATAGTTTGGGTAATATTACAAAATTGGTCTAGAAGGTCTAGTTCTAGAGGCAACAAGAGTACCATTAATTGTGGCATCATCTAGTACGCAGTGATTTTGCTGGTGATGTATGTAATGTCTATACCTAATGAGAGTATCAACTACTAGATCAATTTTGCGATCCAATTTTGAAAACTTTATTCACAGAATACACTCCAAACTAGTTACTTTGAGAATTGAAACAATTCTGAGACTCTCCCTCAAATCCTCCTCTTCCTTTTTTTTTTTTTCTTTTTCTTTTTTAAGGTAATCTATCTGCCTATTGTGGGGCTCAAACTCACAACTCTGAGACTGAGACACACATGCTATGCTGAGTGATCCAGCCAGGTGCCTCCCCAAAATTACTTATATTTGAATAATTTGCTATTGTTTGAACCTGTGTACCCAGATTCATAGGGAAAAATGGTGTCTAGGTTATCTGGAGATAGGAGTGAGAAGGATTCTGTGATTGATTTCCTGAAAATTTCAGTCCTGAAGGAAGTGAAAATATAGTTATTTTTAGGGTTAAAACTTTAGAAAGACCTCCAATTAATAGGACAAAAACTAGGCCTATTTTCACATGTGGTCATTTGGAAAGAAACATCCACTGAATGCAAATCTTTTGGGTCAGCTAGGTACTGTTGCTATAGGGTAAAAGGGGGTCAGGAAAAACTTCAACAAATGCAGAGGTCTTTGTTTTCTCACTACTATAAAAACTGTGGAAAGCTTAAACAAATAGAAATAAAAGTTCAAATTTCCATAGCCTTGGCTCATGTCATACACTGATGATCAAAACTTTATATTACTGTACTACACTTTTTTTCTTGAAGCCACAGTTTTTAGGCAGACTAAAATAAAACTCACATTTTGATCCTGTGCTTTATTGAATTTCAAAGACATTTAAATCCACAGACTCTCCAGGTTACTAAGATGATATGTTCACATTGATTGGCAAAAAAAAATAGAATGGAGATATTTTGATAATTTAAGTTCTGAAGTCTCAAACTTTACTGAAACATACTTGGCAGCTGAAGTAGCTCTTCTTTCCATATTTAAAAAAGACTTTGCCTCCTCAATTTGAAGGAGCTGATATTCTAAAAGGAGAGGCCAATTCTCTTCAAACTAAAACTGGCCATCCTTTGTAATCCCTATTTAATTACAGTAAAGCTGTACTTGTGCTACCTGAAAGAAGTGGGAGGGATAATTACAGTGTCAAATCTTGAACAAAATAGTACACACTTGCAAAGACAAATTGTATTTTGAAAAGTATATACAAATTAAAATCACGAGGATACATAAGGAAATTGGTGCTGGGGATGTTCAATCAAATTTGGAAATGTACAATTTTAGAAAAAAAGTGGAATTATCAGCATGGGATTTCCATCAATTATACTGAATTCCAAGTGCTCTCAGGGATGGCTGGAAGAACACTCACTTGTTTCGTTTGGATGATTGTTGGAAACTCGGATCTGTAGCAGATTAACAAGTCAAGTAGGCAGAATTGTTTGGCAAATGTATAGAATAGAACTTAGAGATGTAGGTGAGAATATTTTAGTGGAATTATTAAAAGCAATGTGTGTACACACTTTCAAACTTTATCGTAGAAGGTCCATAATCATACTTTCTAACTAAGCAATGAAAAACATGTTGGTGAAGGTAGAGCTACATCTTTGAAAAGCAGAGGCTGATATTGATAAGCCAGGACTGCTGGTGACACATGCCTTAAATGGGTTCTCTCATTTCTGTGGGATTGCTGGTTTCACACTGAGGTAGACTAGGTAACTGCATTTCACTGCCGAATGCAAATGGAGTGTGGTTTTCATAATGAGAAGAAGGATTTATTTGTTAATCAGAATGTTCTGGCTTGCAGCAGTTGCCTTGTGGTCCTAGGACTTCCATAGTAAGGCAAGCCACTAAGTTAATATTAAGATTTGCATTGGAAAATAAAAAAAACAATTAAATGTGAAAACATAGGTCTGCCTTGAGCAGATATAAGCAAATTACAGCTTCTCACCCAGTTTCCCAATATGTCAGCTCACAGATCTGATACTGTTCAAAGTGAAGCTCAAGTACTTTTAAAATGCAGCCTCAAAATAATGACAAGTATTTCTTGTGGATCTTTTTCTCAGAAGTTTCAAATCAATGGGAATCAATGACAAGCATCTATCCTTTGGGAAAAGAAATTGAGATATCCCTAGTGGATGTTCAATCCTGGATGTGAGCTAATACTAATCCCTGGAAAATGGTGGTTTGACAATCATAGTGGTATCAGATAATGAAATTTTAACCTGAGTCTGACTCTTCATAACTAAAACTGGAAACTCTAATGTCTCCTCATAATTACTTTCCACGTTTCTGTATATTGTATCCAAAAAATATGTATGTATCTACCTATCTATTTACATATCTAACAAGTGACAGAAGTCACAAACCCTACCTTGAAACCCTGACCCACAGAATATGAATTTCCACGCTAAAAATGGTAAAAATGACCATGTAGAAGGTTCTATAATGCCTCCTAACTAAAAGAATAAATAAAAAATAATAGCAACTTTGTAGAAATCACAGAGATTTGTGCTTAAATCTAGAACTTGAAGCTATAATACAAGAATTTCAATTCTTTGATAGGTAAAAAGACATAAGGATCTTGGTTATTATAAACTTAATTTGCTGGTTACTTCTATTGCAATTACTTTTCCCTGTTGTTCTCTGTATTAAAGCTAGTCAGCAGAACACAATGGAGCTGGTATACAATTGCAGATCTGGTAAATTCTCCTTTTCCTCCAATCCCAGTTAATAAAGAATATCAGATTGCTATGGCTTTTCAGGGAAGGAGTACAACTGAAATATCTCCACTTATGGTAACATTATCTCTCCTTGTGTCACAATCTGGTTCCCATTGTCTTAAATTTTCTCACCTTATTATAGGACATCACGCTAAAATAACCTGTAAAGCCAGCAGCAGCAACAATACCATGTTCACTTAAAAAACAATTATCTATCTGTAAGTGGAAAACTAATTTCACAAAAATACAAGAACCAGACAACTAATTGAAATCCTGAGAATCAAATATACTCAGAAACGATGACATATAGCCTTCACAGTAAAAGGTAAGTCTCTACACAATCCATCCCCATGCTACCAAGAAAAACTCACAAAACTTGGGGTTCCTTAAATTTTGAAGACAACATATGTCACAACTAGATGTTCTGCTTCACTTGATTCAAAAGACTTTCCCCTTTGAGTCACACTCAAACAAAGAAAGTATCTTTTAGTGATCCCAAACTGTTCAGCCTGCTTTGTTTCTTGATTTTTATGATCCAGAAAATTCAGTGTTTTGATAATCATCCAGTTCTTGGAATCAATGATATTTTTGATAGCTGAGAAAAATTTTCAAGGATAGCTATGTGGATCGACCTCCTGGAATGCATCCATAATATGAGACTATTTGTGTCTCATATAAGTGTATAAAAAATTGCCTCTACTTTGAGGTGGCTCTCAATAATTTTAATGTATAGTATATGTAAGTATAAATGTAAGTATAATGTGTTTGTATATATTTTATTCATATATTACCTTTAGTTTTTATAGAGTATTTCTTCAGATTTTGTGAAATGGAATTAATATTATGCCAATTCAGATATAATTTTTGGTGTTCAATTTATAATTTGGTATCAAACAACTCTTTTAATTCAGAAAATTCTCAAAAGTATTTGAGTTTCTTCCTAAGTGGCTTCTTTACTTACTTAATTTGTATTTCTGGACTTTCCCTTTTTTGAGGAGTGGGAGTATGGGACTAGCTTAGATATCCCAGTCATCAGCTAAGGTAGTTGTCCACAGATGTTAAATAGAATAGTCCTATGGTATAGGTAATGGTCATTCCTGTAAGTAAATTGGAGGTGGTAGTTGATGAAAGGTAAATACCCTCTGTACATACTGATGGGTAACTTAGCTGGTTTAGGCCCTGGGCACAGGAATTATATCTGTGGAAGTGAGGCACTCAGCAGCCACTTCTCATCTCCTACAAGCTTCTTGTTTTCAGAATTTTCTTACAGTGGTCTTTGGTAAAAATATTTATCTGGCTACTCGTGGTTTATTGGCCACCTCTCCTCTTGAAGTCTTCCAGGAATTGCGTATGATTCTAATATTTCTGGCGCTAAAATGATTACAACTGAAAAACCAAAACTGAAAATTTCCTAAAGGTTATGGAAGCTTCAACTTTCAAAAGTTTCTAGTAATATAGGGAAAATATGTGCATTTGATTTTACTGATGCAACAAAGTGACAAATATATATATATTTATGTAATTGATAAGTTTTCATATTAAGATATTCACATTCTGTTATGTGTCTATATCGTTATCTTAGACTCTTCAGGCTGCTACAACAAAATATTGCTGAGTAGTCTATAAACAATAAAGTTTTATTGTTCACAGTTTTGGAAGGTGCAAAGTCCAAGATCAAGATGCCAGCATAATGCCATCTAGTGAGAGTCCCCGTGCTAGATAGCAGCACCTTCTAGTTATACCTTCATAGTGGAAAGGATTAGAGATCCCTCTGGAGTCTCTTTTTTTAAGGTGCTAATCTCATTCATGAGAGATCCACCCTCATGACCTAACCACCTCCTCAAAGGCCCACCTCCTAATACTATCATTAATGGCAGGATTTCAGTATACGAATTTGGTGGGGAGGAGTGGAATTGGTAGGATGCAAGCATTCAAATCATAGCAATCAATAATAATAAATCCTCCTAGAATATCCCTTCACAAAGCGAATGATTATTGGTATTGACTTTTCTATGTGCACATGAATTTTCTTAAGTTTTATAAATCAAAGCAACTAACTATAATCTTCATGCTTTTGCCACTACAACATAAAGCAGTGATATTGTTTTATTTTTCCTTGACATTTTTGAAGCCTAAGGATCATTCCTTTGTATAGGAGATAGACTAGAAATGCAACTTTAATTGCACTGCAGGAAATAATTTTGTTCAAATAAATTCTGTGATTAAATATACAAAAATGTCTATTTGCTACTAATCAATTAAAAGTCCTTAGTTATAAAAATAATTTATAGTGTTATCATGGATATTAAAAATATCATATATTGTTTCCACATGCAAATTCAGAAAAGCAAAACAAAATAACAGGATACCTATTATTCTTAAATTGTTTCAACATATTTTAACGGCTATTTATAAATTAAGGAAATACAATAAACTCAAAATTATAAATGTTCATGATTTAGACCTATGTAGGGAAAACAGCTACCAGGCAAGTAGTTATGACTTAATTGACCATTTTTTATGGCCTTTAACACGAATGTTTACTTTTCCACTGAAAAGAATTAGTAGAGGCTGAAGCAGGTTATCAATACTTTAACAGGGACTTTGCCTTGTTTATGTTTGTAGATAGACTGTAAGGCTAATAGAGTCAATTTGAGTTCTTTTGTCCTGTGATGTCTTGCATATTTATTTTGCTTATATGCACCTATAGGAATTGAGAACAGTTTTCCTGGTAAATATAGGTATATTAGTTTCAGGCATGAAGCCAGAGGATTTTTATTTAGATATGTCACATCATAACTGAAGTCAGGTAGCTGGCAACTGAATGACTATAAATAATGGCAGACTATACTATATTCCTACCAAAAAGACAAAGAGATTACCTACTATCTTGTGGAAATCTGTTCCCCTTTAAAATTAATTTATTTTTAAAGCAAGGCTAATTAATGCATCTTTAGATTTGATTTCTAACCCTTTGTAGATAAAAATGATGTCTGGTCATAGTTGTATCTTTCCTGGAGATCATGGCACATCTTTGTTACTAACATAAATATAGATAAGTCACATAAGCCACACTTGAACTATGAAGTGTGTGTGCAATATATATAATATATATCAACATTAATATATTAATCAATATAATTAATAATTAATAATTATATTGTAAGGCAACCTATATATAATATGCCATCAAATAATATTAATATATTAATGTAATTAATAATTAATAATTATATATGTTGCAAGGTAACCTATATGTGATATGCCATTGAATGATCAGCACCTTTTTGAACCTCCCAAGTAGAAAAGACTTGAAAATAAAAAGATAAAGGTAAACCAAAAATGCCTTAATATCTTTGTTGACTCAATTTTTATAAACACAGATGCTTGAATACTACTAAAGAATTAAAAATGGTAAAACAACTCCCATAATAATATAAAATAAACAGATGTAAAAGATGTTACTTTACTTAATTAATGCGAGGATCCATAAAATGTCTCAATTGGCTAAAGAAAATTAAAATATCACACATACATAGGCAGAAGAGGAATACCAAATTAAATTTACATGTAGTGCAAACAGGTCTGTCCACAGGACAATAATTAGTTCACTGGAGACAACTAATTTGCTTTTTTTGTGAATACAACTAATATGCATTATTTTCTGTTTTCTGCAATTTACACAGTTGTAAAATAGATCAAAGACAATAAAAGGTGGAAACAATTCAAAAAGGTAGCCTAAATGGCATCTAGTTTCCCAAATGAAAGACATGAAATACTCTTTTTGGGCTCTTCTCAAGTCTTCTAGCAGTTTTTTTCTGACAATAAGCAAAAAATACTATTTCATTTAGAAATATCATGCTTTCATAGAATTATTTTCCACCAAGCAACATTGCTTTCCTCCAAATTTTTTTACCAGTAGAATTAATAATTCAAGTTTTTCATCTATTCCTATGGATTTAGATTTAAATCTCTACATCATTGTCATATTTTTCGAACATTTTAAAATATTTTCTTAAATGATCAGATCATGTTGACAAGTAACATTCTGGTGAAGACAACGTTTTAACAGATGTCTTGAATTATAAACAGGAAAACACCTTTATCTTGAGTTAATCTCCATTGCTAATGTAAGTACAATATCAGGCATGCTGGCCAATGAATACTAGAAAGCAGATGTTTGAAGGAATAAGAACCAGAACAAGAATCACAAAGATAGCTCAGAATCAAGACTTTTTTGCTCCCTGCTCTTTTTGGATTCTTTTGTAATCACTCTACTCAAACAAATCTCTCTTCCACATTTCTCAATTTCTCTTAAGGAACCCCTTTAAAAATTATTTATTTATTTATTAGAGAATGAGAGAGAGAGAAAGCAAGGGGAAGGGCAGAGGGAGAGAGAGGACTCTCAAGCAGACCTCACACTGAGCACAGAGCCTGACAGAGGACTCCATCTCACGACTCTGAGATCTTATCTGTGCTGGAACCAAGAGTCAGGAGATCAACTGTGTGAGCCACCCAGGCGCCCCCAAGGAAGCTACATTTTAAATTTAGCTTGAGGTTGTTTATTTTGGGGATTCCAAAACGGTCAAAGTTAGGGTGCTCTGACAGGGAATGTCCAGGTTTGGAACTGTTTCACCAGAGTAACTTGAGTTTAATTCGGGAAGGAGGTAATACATCACCTACGATACTTGCCCTATTTAACAGAGGAAAAGCCAAGGTCAGAATAATGTAAATTTCTTACCTCAAGCTTCCTAAATTTCATTTGAAAATCCATTCCACCAGCCAAAACAGAAGAATTCCCATTTGAATAAACATGGAAGATTCTACAAGGAATGCACAAATAGAATATTAAGAAACTATATTAAATTTCTCCAGTTACCAGTTGAAAGATAACTTAGATCTCACAGAATACCAGTCTTCATGATACCTTAAAAATGTTCATTTTGAAGTCAATAATTGAAATATGTAAGTCTAGAGATGAAGTAAATCATGACATAAAAATTTATAGAAGAAGCAAAAATCATATAATGAGTTAATAGAGAAGACTATATATTTTTTCAGATATAGTTTTATAGACTGAATAAATCCTTTTATTAATAAATCCTTGAAATATATCTATAAAGTATCTAAAATGTAAAAATAGCATTTGATGGCATTGCTGAGTACCCGAATCTCCATGATTTCATTAATTCTATTCTGTCCTGTTTTCCACCATTAAACTTTGCTATAGAACTTATTTACTTGAGTATGTTTCGTTAATAGTTTTGAAAATTTGAAATAAAGGTATAATTAAATTTTGCAAAGGAAAGTCAACAAACATAGAGAACTCTAGGAACAATGAAATTATGTTAATTATTTTATTTATTTTCTGTTGCTTTAGAATCTAAAAGCCATTTAAGTTAGGACTTTCTTCTTTCTTCTAAAGAAATATTCTTAGGAAGTACAACAGACTAGCATCACATAACTATAAAAAAATAAAGTCAGTTTGATTAGTAGCCAGTAGTCTGGTATAGATGATATGTTTACATGTTTTCCTACCACACAATTATATGCATGGATTTACTCACACTCATATAAGAACACATAAGCGGGATCCCCGGGTGGCTCAGTGATCCTGGAGACCTGGGATCAAGTCTCACACCGGGCTCCCTGCGTGAAGCCTGCTTCTCCCTCTGCCTGTGTCTCTGCCTCTCGGTGTGTCTCTCATGAATAAATAAATAAAATCTTTTTTTAAAAAAAGAACACATAAAGCACTGGAGGGCCAGGCATATACATACTTTAATTTGTTTTATTTTTTTAAGCTATAGCTTATCTCCCATTGAATAGAAAAACTTACTGCTATTATTGGAAATACTAGCTATACAAACACAATATTGTGCTCATTATTCAATGACGTTGTATTAGAACCCTATGCATTTAGAGCAGAAGAAATAAGAACCAGTTAGAATATTAGTGATAATACAATATTCAAGAAGATAGATGATACACTTATAACTTGATAAATGGAAGAGAAAAAGAATGGTTAGAAGCAAAGTAATAAATGTCAAAAGTTGCTATTAAACAAAAGGCTGCCCTTTATATTTCTAATAATATTTTTTTAAAAAAAGGTCAATGGTTGTGCCTACTAGTATCTCTAGAATGATTACTGCAATGTAATTTCTATCTATAGGCTTCATTATATTTTGTTGGATACCTATTTCTATTCCCATAATGGAATTTGAGAAAAAAATAATACTACAATAGCAGATAAAGAAAAAATTCAATTCTGAGTAATCTGGAAAACTCCTATCAATCAAATATCTTTTCTTTCCATATTCTTTCCTTTAGAAAATTCTGCTATAATACCTAATATATATTTGGAATAGACATACAAACTATACATTGATTTAAGAATCTCTTCCAGCAAAATATATTACAAATATTCATTCGGAAAAATAAAAACAAATCCCCCTCCATCTGGTTTCAGCCTTCCCATGTGCCAAAGCATTTTTTGATATGTCATATTTTCTACTATATAACTAGTTTGCTTAAACTGGGCAGGCCAAGTGTAGGTATATATCCCTTTCAATGGAAATCAGATTAAAATTTTATTTCCAGGTATGTATTCACACTTTTTACGCAGTTTTACTGATGTCTACATGTATACATATAGCTTTATTAAATACAAAAGGGAATTTAGTTCTATATAGGTGAGTTCTTGTAAAGAAAAGATATATCGGGGATCCCAAGGTGGTGCAGCGGTTTGGCGCCTGCCTTTGGCCCAGGGCGCGATCCTGGAGACCCGGGATCAAATGCCACGTCGGGCTCCCGGTGCATGGAGCCTGCTTCTCCCTCTGCCTGTGTGTCTCTGCCTCTCTCTCTCTCTCTGTGACTATCATAAATAAATAAAAATTAAAAAAAAAGAAAAGATATATCAAGGTATATACTTTCACAAAATCACCAAAAAGATTAATGAGACACTTAAGTTAAAAATGCAATTTATAAATTAATTATCATTTTAATATGTTTATGGCCTGATTTTCATTTAACATGGATAGTGATAGAAAACTGTATATTATATGAACCCCTCAAAATTATTAATATTAAATTTATTTTTAAATTTTTAAGATTCCTCAGGAATATTCACATTAATAATTAATCTTCAAATTTTTATTTTAAACATCTGGAGACATGATATGATCACAACGGTAGTTGGATTATTTATTTATTTTTAAAGATTTTATTTATTTATTCATGAGAGACATGTACTATATAACAAGTACCAGAATTATATACACATGTTATAGAATTATTATTTTAAGTGATTAATACCTTTTTCTAAAACATGAAATAAAAATGACTTGATATTTAAAGTCTCATAAGCAAAATATTATTCCAGCAAATAGGAAAAATTAGATCATGACCATAATACCTTATACATTAGGAGCATTTTTGTAATGAAACTTTCAAATTATCGTTGCTTAATTTAAAAAAACTCATTAATCTGGCTTCAAATTATCAAATTTTCAGAATGGCAAATACCAACCAGTTGTCATTTAACAACTTTGTCAACTATGCATATTACTAAAGAGTTTATGATTTATTCTATTGGCCTATAATATATGGTATTCAATGAATAAAATGGAGAAATGGAGAAATAACAATGACCTTAATAGAACATAATGTCAAGTATAACATAAGCTGGTATCACAAGAAAAAAAGAGCTGATCCATTCTATATTGACCAGAATTTTGACTATTATTTCTTTAAGTAACATTCATAGAAATATCATAGATAAGAACTCTAGGTGTCAAATCTGATTTTACATCCAACTAACAGGCAGCTCAGGTGGCCCAGGGGTTTAGCACCTGCCTTTGGCCAGGACGTGATCCCGGAGTCCCGGAATCGAGTCCCACTTCGGGCTCCCTGCATGGAGCCTGCTTCTCCCTTTGCCTGTGTCTCTGCCTCTCTCTCTCTCTCTCTCTCTGTGTTTCTCATGAATAAATAAATAAAATCTTAAAAAAAAACTGGCAAACTTTCCAAAATAGGGTTGTTGTTGTTTGAGATAGTTGTTAAGTCAACATACCATTGAATCTAGTGCATAATGGATAGAAATCGGATGATTGAGAAAGTGACAGGTGAGGAATAACTTGCAAAGAACATAAGAGAACTTTTCGGGTTTATGGAAATATCCTCAATCTTGTTTGGGATATGGTTAAATGAATGCATAAATTTGTCAAAACTGATCAAAATAAGGAGGGGATAGCTAAGACCTGTGATGTAGCAATAAAATAAATGACCTGAGTGGTGTAAGTTTTTGGAGATTTATGATGACATGCTTAGATGGATACTGAAAGTGTAGCCAATTTGGCAAGGTATAGCATCTAAGAAATGCACAAACATTATAATTGCTTAAAAAATTATTGTAATTACTCAGATCCTTCATTAGAAAATGGGATCTTCCAAAGCTGAGTAAGCACATAAGTGTATAACTGAATTTTTGCTAGAATTTTACTAAAACAAATATACTATGCTTCTGATACTTTTCTAACAGAGGTCAGTAGCTAGATAAGCAGACTTAGTTTTCAGAAAAAAGGCTTGAATCTAAGAGAAGGAATGAATTTTAAGATAATTTGATAAAATGTCAGAAAAGAGAGTAAAGACAAAATGCTAATTATTCAAAAAATGGATAGGGATTTAGTTAGATTCCACAGGACATTACAGAAGTCTATATTCATTCCTAAATTACAATATGGAAAAGACTCAATGGGAAAAATAATACCGCACACTATTGTCATGCTGAGGCTGTCTATATAATGCTAGCTTTGATTCTGCAAAGACAGTAGGGGCTAGATTTTCTTTAATTTTTTTCTTTAATTTTTTCTTTAATTTTTTTCAAAGATTTTATTTATTAATTCATGACAGACACAGAGAGAGAGACGCAAAGACATAGGCAGAGGGAGAAGCAGGGTCCCTGTGGGGAGCCTGGGATCACACTCTGAGCCTAAGGCAGATGCTCAACCACTGAGCCACCAGGTTCCCAGGGTCTAGATTTTCAGTTCTACTTGCCATTGTTTAAAGCAGAGATGGAAAATTAGGTAAAGGCTAATATTACTCTCTTATTGAATGGTCATTAGTTTGATGGCACTGAATGAGCCATATCCCTCTATTCATGCCCATTTGTAGTCTCCACCCATATTGATTTTGGATTTGGCCATGTGACTAACTATGGCCAGGGAATATGAACAAGCCTGAGAATGTGAAGGCTGGATAAGAGCTTACTTATTGACGTTCAGATACTTGAAATGCTCCTTCTTGAAACTAAACCATTATGATGTGAGGAAGTCAAAGAAATCATGTAGACAGGCCCACGTGCAGAAGTACTGAGGCCACTGATAATGGTCCCAGCTGATCTCCCACCTGGAGGCCAGTCCCAACTGCCAACCTTGTAAGGCCATATTTAGCTTTTTGGCTATCTGACACCCTATTAGACACCAAGTAAATCCAGTCAACACACCAAAACATGAGAAATAGTTTTTGTCATTTCAAGCCACTAGGGTTTTGATGATATACTATGCAGCAGCATAAAACAGAAATGATATATATCTACTTGAGAATTATTTTTATCTTTACTTCCATTATTGATATACTTGTCATCATTCAGAACAATGAACAGTGCAATATTAAGAAATTATTTACCTAAAACTGTACATAATATTTTAATATTTACTTCATTTTAGTTTATGTTCTAGGAAAAAAAAATGACTCAAGGGCAAGCACTGAATAATTTCCTACAAGCATTTCCTATAAGTAAAAACATATTGACTCTAAAAACAAGTTCAATTTCCTGAAGGTTTAGAAATAGTTTTCTTTAAGGGCATACTAATACATGGTTTTCAGTTAAAGAAACAGTTGTTATGCTTAACCGATTGAGCCAACCAGGTACCTTCCTTTTCTATATAATATTTATTTATTTTATTTATTTTATTTTATTTTATTTTATTTTATTTTATTATTTATTCATTTTTTATTTTTCTTAAGTAGGCTCTATGCCTAGGATAGAGCCCAACTCAAGGCTTGAACTCACAATTCTGAGATCAAGATCTGAGCTGAGATCAAGAGTCAGATGTTAGAAACAGTTGTTATAGATGAGTGTTTAGTTTGAAGAGAATGCAAACATTTAAAAAGAAGTCCCCATTGACACCTAATATGTATTTTGAGACAACCACAGTCAACTTTAAAAACTCTCATGTTCCAGATTCATATCATTTATGTAGAACTGTATTAGGGAATAGTGACTGAGTGAATATTGCCTTGAACTACAATCCTTAATTTGAATCTTGGGTACACTCTTACTAGTTGAGTGACCTCAAATTATTTTAACCTCTCTATATCCCAGTTTTCTCATCTATAAACTAAAAACTGTACATATTATATATGGTTATTATAAAGGCAAAAGGAGTTAATATGAGTAAACTACTTACCAGTAGTAAGTAGCACCTAATATGTGCTATATAAGTATTTGTTATTATTGCACATTAATACTATACATACTTCAAAATTAAAATTACAAGATATGTGCACACATTTTGATATCAGTAGGACTTCTAGGGATCAAATGCTGAAATTGACTCATGTACAAATCTAACAGCCCATTAGGAATTTGGGAGAGAAAACTTCTTAAATACAGAGGGAAATTAATTCAGGACCTTATAAGCAATAATATTAATTTTATATAGTGTTTAAATTTAAATAATCTGATTAACCATTAATCATATAAATATCTTAGTAACCTCTTTATTCAGAAATAGATTTCTGATCACCAAATGAGTTGTTAGCTTAATGTCTACAAGTTAACACGCTTTTAAATTAAATTATTTGTTTTTAACAAAATTTCATTTGTTGTGTATCTAAGTTAAATGTGCAGAATTTAAAATTTTGATTTCACTTTGTCAAGCAATAGGCTAAGTTGTGTTTACTCTGATCCAAAGCTATAAATATAAACTTGTACACATGAAAGACAATTTAACTCACTTCCCTATAGAAGTCTTTCGTTGACCATCTGGCTTTTTAAATTCAGAGGAATATCCCTTGAACTATTTTGTATACCTCTTAGGGTTTGGTCTTTTTTCATACACACAGGAAAAATATTAGGAATCTGATGGAAATGATGAGAACAGAAAACAGAAACCAGAGATGGAAAAGATTCACGGAAGCAAGGCCTTTGTTCCCCTGTCGCTGCAGGGAATGTAACCAATGGAGAATAAAGAGCAGAAAGAGAAGCAGGATAGGGTAGAGATGACAAAGGTTTAGGGGCACCTGGGTGGCTCAGCAGTTGAGGGTCTGCCTTGGGCTCAGGTCATGATCCTGGGGTCTAGGGATCAAGTCCCACATCAGGCTCCCCTGCATGGAGCCTGCTCTCCCTCTGCCTGTGTCTCTGCTTTTCTCTGTGTCTTTCATGAATAAATAAATAAACTATTAAAAAAAAGATTGTGTTTGATATCTAAGATATTTAAAACATTTTCTGGAACATAGTAAGAGTTCAACAGACTTTTTTTTTTGTATTAGTATTACTATTTCTCAAGCACTGAAGCTTTTTCAAAAATGGAAGTTTTGGCAAGATATATCAAAGAAGGTGAAATTATCTGATATTTTAACTTGGTTCTGGAGGTAGTATTTAAGAAAACACTGTATCTTCACTTAGAAAATAGGAAGGGCATATGTATGTTTTGGTCCCAAATTTACCACTTTGGTTGGTATATTTAGATAACCACATATTCCTTAGCACAAATCTAGTGGTGGCGTTCCTGAGTGATACTTTTTAATGTGATGCTCTCCTAAATCTTAAGTCACTTCCTATAGGTCTCTTTAAATGCTTATGGATGAAGCACTCTGAAGTAAGCCACGTCCTGGGTCCCCTACTACTCTCCTTAGTGAATTGGCTCAACGTTTCATTTCAGAGAACATGGCTAAAAACTTCAGTGATGTTGAATCAGGCCAGACAGCTTCTAAAAGGGTTTTGTGTTAACTTCAGCAATCAGAAAACTATACATATTAAATTCTAAATTACCAGAGGTAGCAGAACCAATATTGCATTTTGGAAATTAAGTTCAAAATATTGCAGTTTTAGAAAGCTATGACTTGATTTTATTTATTTTTTTAAATTTATTTTTATTGGTGTTCAATTTACTAACATACAGAATAACCCCCAGTGCCCGTCACCCATTCACTCCCACCCCCTGCCCTCCTCCCCTTCTACCACCCCTAGTTCGTTTCCCAGAGTTAGCAGTCTTTACGTTCTGTCTCCCTTTCTGATATTTCTCACACATTTCTTCTCCCTTCCCTTATATTCCCTTTCACTATTATTTATATTCCCCAAATGAATGAGAACATATAATGTTTGTCCTTCTCCGACTGACTGACTTCACTCAGCATAATACCCTCCAGTTCCATCCACGTTGAAGCAAATGGTGGGTATTTGTCATTTCTAATAGCTGAGTAATATTCCATTGTATACATAAACCACATCTTCTTTATCCATTCATCTTTTGATGGACACCGAGGCTCCTTCCACAGTTTGGCTATTGTGGCCATTGCTGCTGTAAACATCGGGGTACAGGTCTCCCCGCGTTTCATTGCATGTGTATCTTTGGGGTAAATCCCCAACAGTGGAATTGCTGGGTTGTAGGGCAGGTCTATTTTTAACTCTTTGAGGAACCTCCACACAGTTTTCCAGAGTGGCTGCACCAGTTCACATTCCCACCAACAGTGTAAGAGGGTTCCCTTTTCTCCGCATCCTCTCCAACATTTGTTGTTTCCTGCCTTGTTAATTTTCCCCATTCTCACTGGTGTGAGGTGGTATCTCACTGTGGTTTGGATTTGTATTTCCCTGATGGCAAGTGATGCAGAGCATTTTCTCATATGCATGTTGGCCATGTCTATGTCTTCCTCTGTGAGATTTCTCTTCATGTCTTTTGCCCATTTCATGATTGGATTGTTGGTTTCTTTGGTGTTGAGTTTAAGAAGTTCTTTATAGATCTTGGAAACTAGCCCTTTATCTGATATGTCATTTGCAAATATCTTCTCCCATTCTGTAGGTTGTCTTTTAGTCTTGATTTTATTAATTTAATATCCACATGAGGAGGAATACCTTTTTGTTTCTTAAAGACTAAAACCCCAAATGTAGGCAGAGCTGAATTGTCTAGAAATGCCACAGGCAAAATGTGTACAACATGCATGGATCAGTAATTAAAATTAAGGAGCAGGTCTATTGGGTTTGATCTCAGGGATAAATGGAAACTAATGCTTAAGTTTCGCCATAATTCTACTTCTCATATCTAATTCAGAAGGCTTATTCTGTGAAAATTAAACAACTGTATTTTTAAAAAAGAAAAATTATAAGTTAAATTGGATAGCTCCAATTATGGAAATGAGCCAATTAAATCTCATCTCTTACTGGGACCCAATCATGTTTGTTATCTAAGACTAATTATATTAATGAGACTGTTAAGACATAATTTAAATTATCACAATATATTCTTTGATGATTTAATTGAATTATTATTATTTTATGATTTAATGGAATGTTCAGCAATA
Source organism: Canis lupus dingo (assembly GCF_003254725.2). Taxonomy (NCBI): domain Eukaryota; kingdom Metazoa; phylum Chordata; class Mammalia; order Carnivora; family Canidae; genus Canis; species Canis lupus. The sequence continues at coordinate 4,628,114 of NC_064252.1, read as the reverse complement.
AACTATAAAATTATATCACTAGGTATTACAGAAAGAAATACCTCCAAATTGGTACCAAAACATCTGTATGTAATAAAATGCTTCAACCCGATCTGCTTTGCATGCTGCATACATTTGATTTTATCATTAAAATATCAAAACGGATTTTCCATATTCGGATGCATGAATGATTAAGCATGGATAATAAGAGGGTTTTTGTTCATTAGATTAAATTTTAGATGCATAAAAAAGTTTCAGTGAAAGGAATTAGTTGTAAAAGTTTTATCTTACAGGCAGTTCTCTTAGAAATGTATTCAGATAATTACAAAAATTAATTTGCTTCAAAATATTGCCTTTTTAATAGTGTTAAAGAAGATTTTCTGAATTGCTCTTTTGGTCAATAAATTAATGCAATCAATCTCCTGCAAGAAATTCTAGAGATCATGTGATTTAATATAAATCCTTTTATTAGCTTCTCAAAGACTTCACTGAGGATATAGGCTGTTGTATATTAGTGGGCTTAATAACTACCCTCTGGTATTTGTGCATCTTACTATTTGGAAGCTTGCTTTCTTGCTCCACAAGTTCTGTAGGTGGGCGTGAGGGCAAGTTGTAATTTCCTCTACAATGAAGGGAATGCCTTTTTCAGGTAAAGACTGTGTTCTGAAGCAAAGACTGAGTGGGAAATATTTTGGAGTTGTTTTGAAGCCCAGGATACTTGGAGTTCCCTAAAACTTCTCTCAAAGTCTTGAGATATAGACAATATGTCCTACTGATTACTAGCTCTTGTTTGACAACTAGCTTTTTTTGGGACATCAAAATTTTCAAGCCTCTTTCTTGATTCAAGTTAAAGAGAAACTTCAGTCCTCTTACAAAAATAATTATACTGGAACCACACCACCAGAGTTTCCAGAAACGTATGCAGTAACAGTCATGTTGAATTTCCTTGGTATACAATTGTAGAAAGCCCTGCATGAATTGATCTTTGTTTACACTTTTTTTTTAATTTGAATTCAATTTGCCAACATATAGTGTAACACCCAGTGCTCATCTCACTGTGTGCTCTCCTTAACGCCCATCACCCAGTTACCTTATCCGCCCACCCTGTTTACATTTCTGGTTCACTTTTTATAACTCTCCTTCTTCCCTCTAAAATTCAGAAATACTATACAACTCATAGCTCATAATTATATTGAGCTGTCTTACTTGTTTTAACAAATCTTATGTCCTATCCTTGTCCGTATCATAAAATTCTGATCCATTCTTCAGGAAACTTAATAGCCAGCTTTTCTAATTTGTCTCCAAATTTCCTAGCAACAATATGTGGTCTTTCTTTTATGTTCTACAACAAACACATAATTTAATTTTCAAATTTTTATTGTTTTTATTAGCTTTCTTTTTTATGTCTGTCACTTTTTAAAATTTGAGTTCTTCAAAGTTGGAGGCAGGGAATGAGTTTTTATATTTTTATCCTTAGATTGAGCAAATTCCCTGCACTTTAATACATGCCCTATAGGATGCTATTGAATGAAGGAATGAATACATAAAAGTGGAAACTTACTAACATATTTTATCTCAAAAAATAAGCGTCTTTATGTTTTGTAAACATGTCTTTGCAGTCAGTCATAATAACAGACAGATTCATTATTGTTTTTGTTACTTTATCCCCATTGCCATCATGGCAATGCATCCTACAAACATACTTGGATATATTATTTTATATTTTCTTAATGACACACTGAGTTACTTATGCCAACCTTTAATTTTTTGACATATTTTTCCTTTTTTTTCTATTTTTTCATTATTTTGAAACATAAAGAGAATAGAGTATCCAAGAATTGTGGGACAATCTCAACATGTGCAATAACAATATAAATAGAAAAAGAGGATAGAGCAGAAGAAATATCTGAAATGTTAATAGCCAAGAATTTTTCAAAAGTACTAATGGACATTAACTGACAAAAAGACTAACAGACATAAATTAATAGATCCAGGAAACTTAGAGACCACCAAGCAGAATAAATAAAAAAAAAAACAAAACAAAACCAACTAACCAACCAACCAACCAATTAAACAAACAAAAACACCTTTTCCTAGGCATATCATATTCAAACTGCAAAAAACCCAAAGATTCAGAGAAAAATCTTGAATGAAGTCTAAGGGGAAAAAATCACAATACCTGTAGAGGAACAAAAATCAGAATTATAATGGACTTATAGTCAGAAACCATACAAGGAAGAAAATACTTGAATAAAATATTTAAAGTACTAAGAAGGATAAAAAAAAATGCTTACCTTTTATTCTATGTCTAGTGAAATCTCCCAGCAAAAGTAAAGAAGAAATACTTTCTCAGACAAACCAAAACTGATGTAATTCATTGATAGCAGACTTTCCCTGAAAAAACAAAATAAAACAAAACAAAACTACAATAAGTTCTTCAGAGAAAAAGAAAATGGTATAATTTAGAACCTACATAAAGACAGGAAGAGTCTTCATCAGTATTCCATATTGATTTAAATAAATGATTAGTTTAACAAATGAAGAAACAAATCTTCACTGCAAAAGAAATAACTTAGATAGATAATCCATCTTAAAGGAGAGGAAGACTAGCTTCTCACTTGTTATGTCTGGGTAATGACTTCCATCCAAGCAAGAGTACAGTATGGGAAGTAGGGATGAGTAACTAAAGTGGAGAAACCTGGCAAATATTACCTTGTCCAGGTGATCAAGGTCAACATCAATAGTTATAAATCATGTTGATAGAATATTCTCTTGATATAATATGATAAAAATGGCACTCTGCTTCTATGATCCTCCTCCCTACATCCCCCACACCCAGCCTAATCATGAGAATAATATAAGAAAATTCCTACAGGGGGTCATCATACCAATTTCCTGACCATTAATTCTCCAAACTGTCAAAGTCATAAAATGCAAGGAAAATTTGTGTAAAATATTCCAGCCTAACATAGCCTAAGGAGACATGAAAATTAAATATAATAGGGATACCTGAATAAGGGTCCTAAAACAGAAAAAGGACATTAGGACATTAGGTAAAAACAAAAAACATCTGCATAAAGAATGAATCTTGTTAATAATGTATCAATATTGGCTCATGAATTATAATAATGAATCATGCTAATGTGAAATGGCAATAATAGAGGAAATTGGCTATGGAGTAAATAGGAACCATTTGTGTTCCCTTCAAATTTTTTTCTGCAAATATAAAATTGTTCTAAAAATAAATTATTTTAAAAAATAAAACACACTTCTGACCATGCCATTTTCTATTTAAAATCTCCATTTAAAATAAAAATTTGCAAGTTATCATGCACTCAATAAATTTTGAAATCAATTACTATTGACTATGGTTGTCATGCACTCTGGTCTATATTTTCAGTAAGAAGTTGTTCCTTGTGTTGTTGATTTTAGCCATTCTGACAGGTGTGAGGTAATATTTTATTATAGTTTTGATTGGTATTTCCCTGATGATCAGCGATGCTGCCCATCTTTTCATGTGTCTATTGGCCATCTGTAGGTCTTCTTTGGAAAAATGTCTATTAATGTCTTCTGTTCATTTCTTAATTGAATTAGTTGGGTTTTGGGTGTTGAGTTTTATAACTTCTCTATATATTTTGGATACTAACCCTTCATCAAATATATCACTTGCAAGTATCTCCCATTCTGTAGATTGCCCTCTTTTAGTTTTGTTGATTGTTGTCATCTCTGTGTAGAAGCCTTTTATTTTGATGAGGTCCCATAGTTTATTTTTGCTTTTGTTTCCCTTGCCTCAGGAGACATTTCTAGTAAGAAGTTGCAACAGCCAATGTCAAGGTGGTTACTACCTGTGTTCTCCTTTAGGATTTTAATGGTTTCAAGTCTCTCATTTAAGTCTTAAAGACACTTTGAATTTATTTTGGGGTATGGTGCAAGAAGGTAGTCTAGTTTCATTCTTGTGCATGTTGCTGTCTAGTTTTCCCAACACATTTGTTGAAGAGATAGTCTTTTCCCCATTGTTTATCCCTTCCTGCTTTGTTGAAGATTAATAGACTATATAGTTATGGGTTTCTTTTTGGGTTTTTATTCTGCTCTATTGATCTTTGTCTATTTTTGTGTCATTATGTTTATACCAGGATTATATACAATAGCCAAACTACGGAAACAGCCCAAGCGCCCACCGATTGATGAGTGGATAAAGGGGTGGTATATGTGTATGTGTGTGTATAATCAAATGGCAAGATTTCATTCTATATTTTATGGCTGAGCCATATTTTATTATATATAAGTTTATATATTTACATATATAAAAATTCTATTATATATGTTATATGTAATAGATAATATAATATTACACAGCCAAAAAAAAAAAGAACACAACCTTGCCATTTGCAACAACATGGTTTGAGCTACAGAGTATTATGCTAAGCAAAATAAGTCAGTCAGAGAAAGACAAGTACCATATGATTTCACTCATATGTGGAATTTAAGAAGAAAAAACACACATAAATGAGCATAGAGGGAAAAAAAGGAAGAAAGGGGTGCTTTGGTGTGGCTTAGTCAGTTAAACTTCTGGCTCATGATTTCTTCTCATGATCTTAAAGGTCATGAGATTGAGCCCTATGTCAGGCTGCACACTCAGAGGGGAATCTGCTTAAGATTCTGTCCCTCTGTCCCTTCCCCCATTCTCTGTCTAAAAATAAATAAATGCATGGAGAGAGAGAGAGGGAGAGAGAGAGAGAGAGAGAGAGAGAGAGAGGCAAACCAAGAAACAGACTCTTAACTACAGAGAACAAACTGGTGGTTACAGAGGGAAGGGGCTAAGGGGATGTGTGAAATAGGTGATGGGGATTAAGGAGGGCACTTCTAATGAGCATTGGGTGTGGTATGGAAGTGTTGAATCATGAAATTGTACACCTAAAACTAGTATCACCCTGTATGTTAACTAACTGGAATTTCAATAAAAACTCAGAAAGAGGAAACAAAAAAAGTTGTTCCTGAGTGACTCCTAGGGTTAGTTCAAATTTTGTCAGAGATGGTAAAATACCAATTTGACAGTATCTGAAGAATTTGAGGTCTATAGAAATTTGGATTGTCACCAGTCTCTGCTGAAATATTCAGCTTTCTGTTAGCCTAGTAAAATGGTGAATAGTCTCACTTTAATTCTCATAAGGAATAACACATTCATCATTTTTGGTTTCTAAATTCATTCTCCTCTTTAATAGCCATGGATGGAGAAATCAGGGCTTCAGCAATTAACATGAAACAGTAATTTTATAGTTAATATCAACAACACATAAGAGTTAGTGTCCTTATAATATAAAATACTAAAATATACAATCATTTTGTACCCTAAATTAAAAACATACTATGGTGTCGATATGGTCCCAGGAAACAAAAGATCAATAGAAATCTGCTAATAGGAGCAATACTGGAGAAATTCTGAAAATCGGCAGGTGCTATCAAAGACAAGTTTTGCTCACATCTTACCTTCTCAAAAGGCCATGTCCTTGACCTTAAAATCAATTCTATCCAATGTATCACAATCTTAAAAGCAGAATTCAATTTCTCACATCCCAAGAACGTTTATTAATCATAAATTTTTAAAATCATTTCATGCATAAGTCTTTTTTCCAGGCTAGCCTATGGAAGAGGCTTGTTTTAGTTCTCACAGGAAGAGATTTAGTGCTCTCAAGGGTGCTCATAGTGCCTAATATTTCCAAGTGACAAAGAAATTTTTAAAAATCACCACAATGAAGGAATTGATTTTTATTTTCTGTCCATGCATCCTTCATCCTATCCAGTTTTTTCAAATAATGCTTTTTTTTTTTTTTTTTTTTTTAAGACTGTCTCAGTTTCTGGATCATTCTGCCTATGAATAACTTTCCTGAAATATGTACAAATTAACTAATAAATTCCTTACCTGGTAATCTATCCACATTCTTCATCACTGTACTTTTCCTGCCTGTGTCTACCTCTGTTTGAGTGCAATGTGACAACTTTAAAACCTGATGGCTACAAGTCTCCTCATCCTTGCTTCAATCAATTCTTCTGACTGTTGTTTCCCAAAGTGGTTTAAACTAAATCTTAGGTTTATGAGGAGGCAGTACTGCAAAATAGTCAAGATTCTAATCTCTTGATTTAAATTGCCTACATTCAAATTCTATCTTCTCCTCTAACTGTATGACTGAAGTAAACTGTGGAATATATTTGAGCCTAGTTTCCTAATCTGTACCTAACAGTGCCTACTTCATAGGCTGACGGGATTTAATAGTACTATGCATGTTAAGCATTTCGAACTATTTGTAAAACACAGAGATTCTATGGTACTTGTGAACATTAGCCCTCATCTAATGCTTCATTGCTCTAAGAACTGTGCCTAAGGCACCTTGAATCACTAACTGTCCTTTTTCACCATATTTTCCCTCAAACACCTAGACTATGATTACCACAAACCCCAAATGCCTGTTTTCTTTTTTTCTTTTTCCCCTTTGGCAAGATATTTCTTTTTTTTTTTTTAATTGGTGTTCAATTTACCAACATACAGAATAACCCCAGTGCCTGTCACCCATTCACTCCCACCCCCCGCCCTCCTCCCCTTCTACCACCCCTAGTTCGTTTCCCAGAGTTAGCAGTCTTTACGTTCTGTCTCCCTTTCTGATATTTCCCACACATTTCTTCTCCCTTCCCTTATATTCCCTTTCACTATTATTTATATTCCCCAAATGAATGAGAACATATAATGTTTGTCCTTCTCCGACTGACTTACTTCACTCAGCATAATACCCTCCAGTTTCATCCACGTTGAAGCAAATGGTGGGTATTTGTCGTTTCTAATGGCTGAGGAATATTCCATTGTATACATAAACCACATCTTCTTTATCCACTCATCTTTCTGGGTTGCTTATTGCTGAGCTGCTATCATTCCAGATAATCATATTAACATTTTTTTTTCTTATTTAGTTAGCTTTTGGCTTCTGTCAATGTTCTAAAACTCATAATATTTTCATGTATTCTGGGGGTGACACATTTAAATATTCATAAAGTCTCAACTATGTGCCAGGCACTGTATCAGATATTTAACTACATGTGTCTTATGTCATTAAACTATTATAATAATTCATGACCTGGGGATAAAGTCAGTCTCATTAATCATACAGTTTTATCCTGAATAGTCTACTTCATAGACAGTGAGTATATAAAAATCTCTTGTCATTCAATATTTCCCTCTCATTTAAAATTCACAGAAAGTGTTTGTGACTTTTTAAAGTTCAAAAAATTACATATATTTGGAATCTGTATCCATTCTTTATTTTTTCATAATTATACTGGTCTGATTCTTTATTATTTTATTTGTTGCCCAACTGATCAATCAAATTTAAATGTGATAATGAACTAAAAAAAGACATTAAATAGACAAATATATACAAACTCACAATTTCATCAAGTCAGACTTAGATTTTGAAATATAATGCCGTTTTCAGGTAAACTAAATTCATTTAGTTAAGGCTGTGAAACAGTCATTTGATCCTTGCATAAAATGTTTTATTTTTAAAGTATAAGTAGCTAATGATTTATAATATATATATTAATTTTTGTATAATTTATTCAACTGAAAACAAAATTCACCTCACATCTTTATCCCAAGTGCCTATTATTTTTATTTTTATTTGGAATATCATTTTCTTCACTGATATTAGTGGGATTATTTTATAATTTGTTAAGACATGACAATTTCCTTATAGACTAGATGGGATCAGCTCTGTCATCCTTTTCATCCTTTTAGTGCTCAGTGACTCTTCTGGAACCTAATACTTATGCTACCAATTGGATGGATTTACTTTTCGCTTATATTACTCAACTTTCCCTGTGGCTTTTTGCTTTTAAAAACAAATATTAAACAATACCATTAATAAACAAATAAGAGGCAAAACTGTGAACTGCTTATGTAAACTAAGTGTGAGCTGCATTTTGAAAGTGTCTGAAGTTTGTGGGTTTTGATATACCATTTATGCTAAAATCCAGTCATAACAGTTTGTGGTGAAAACCATTACCACATTCTGATTTTAATGGGTGCTCCATGAGAATTAAGTTATGGTTTAAAAAGTTCAGCAACTGAAAAACTTTAGGCGGAGCTGGATTCTCTTTCTATTGCCTTTTTTTTAAAAAAAGATTATATTTATTTAATTGAGAGAGAGACAGAGAGCAGAAGCTGGGGGTGGAGGATCAGAGGGAAACACCGAGTGTAGAGCCTGAGGTGGAACTCACATCCCAGGATCCTGAGATCATGACCTGAGGCACCCCAACTTTTTCTATTAACTTTTCAAGTCAACTTGAGTTATAATTTATATAAAATTTATTTTTAGTACAAATTTTGATGAGTTTTGATAAAAGTATACCCTCAAGTAATCATCACTCTTAACAAGACATAAATACTTGCATTATCCCCCAAATTACCTTGCGTCCCTTTGCAGTCAAACAGCTTCAGGCAATAATCTGTTTTCTGTTACTATGTGTTAGTTTGCTTGCTTAATAATTTCAGATTTAGGGACACCTGGGTGGCTCAGTGGGTGAGCATCTGCCTTTGACTCAGGGTATGATCCTGGGGTCCTGGGATCAAGTCCCACATCAGGTTCCTCACAGGGAGTCTGCTTCTCCCTCTGCCTATGTCTCTGCTTCTCTCTCTCTCTGTCATGAATAAATAGATAAAATCTTTAAAAAAATAATTTCAGATTTATTCTAGCTGTTACATATATCGATAGGCTATGTCTTTCTGAGTAGTATTGTGTTGTATGGAGTTACCATTGCCTATTTAATCATCTATTGATGAGTGTTTAGGTTGTTTCCAATTCGAGGTTATTATGTATAAAGCTGCCTTGAATATTCATATAAAAAGTCTCTGTCAATATATGCTTTCATTTCTAGTGGCTAAATGCCAAGACATGCTATTGCTGGATTATACTAAAAATGTATATTTAACTTTACAAAATAACTTGCTTTTACAAAATAACATTTTACATTCACACAGGTGATGTATGAAAGTTTTAGCTGATCCATCCTGCCCTTGCCAAAATTTACTATTGCCCATTAATTAAATTTACCTATTATAATGGGTTTACATCTAGTTGTAGTTTTAATTTGCATTTCCCTAATGACAGATTATATTGAGCATAGCCTAATTTCCTTGTTGGTCAGTTGTACATTACCTTTGTGAAGTGTTTGTTTGTTTGTTTGTTTTTCAAACATTTTGCACATTTGTAATTTGGTTTTTAAATTGAGACCGAGTTGTAGAAGGTCTTAATATATCCTGGATATTAGCCTTTTCTCAGATATATTTAGTTGAATATTTTATCTAAGTCTGAGAATTGCCTTTTCATTTGTATAAAATTGTCTTTAACGAATAGAGGTACTTTATTTGATTAAGTTCAATTCATCAATTTCGTCTTTCTTGAACTTTGCTTTTCTTTTTATCACATCTAAGAAATCTGTCTACTCCGAAGCCATGAAGATTTTCTCTTATATTATTTTTCAATATATTTTATAGATTTAATTTTGTATGTAAGTATACGAACTATTTCAAGATTTCGTGTTTGTTAAGAGTCAAGACTTAACTTATTTTTTCTTACAGATTGCTAATTGTGTCAGCACTATCTGATGAAAAGACTATTTCCCCCATTTAATTACCTTGCTGTGTTTGTATAAAAAGAATTAAATAATACCTCCATAGGTCTATAACTGGAGTCTCTACCCTGATTCACTGATCTCTGCATGTATATCTTTGTGCCAGGATGATATCCTGATTACTGTAGCTTTACAGTAAGTTTAGAAATCAGCAAATATCTTCCTACCTTGTTCCTCCATTTCAAAATCATTTCAGCCACCTAAGTTACTTTGTATTTCCTCATAAACTTTAAGACCAGCTTACTAATTTCTACAAGAAAGCAAAACTCCTAGAATTTTCATTAAGATGCCTTAAATGTATTGGTCAATTTGGAGATATCTGACATTTTAATCTTGAAAATGTCAGTTGATAAGAATAGAATATTTTTGATAATGTTTAGGTCTTTAATCTTTCAGTAACATTTTATAATTTTTAGTGTTTATCTTACTATATTTTGTTAAATGAGTTTTTTTTTACTTTTTTGATGCTATTATATTTGTCATTTTATTTTATTTTTTAAAAGATAGATAGATTGATTGATTGATTTATGATAGACATAGAGAGAGGAAGGCAGAGACACAGGAGAAGGGAGAAGCAGGCTCCATGCCGGGAGCCTGACGTGGGACTTGATCCCGGGACTCCAGGATCTCGCCATGGGCCAAAGGTAGGCACTCAACTGCTAAGCCACCCAGGGATCCCTGTATTTGTCATTTTAAAAAAATGATTTTCCAGTTGTTTGTTGCTGTTTTATAGATATTCAGCTAAATTCACACATTAGCTCTTACAGGTCTATTTGAGTTTCCTTGAGATATTCTGCATAAATAACTGTAAATTTGCTTGTTCCTTACCAATCTATATAAATCTTATTTCCTTTTCTTAACCCATTGCATTTTTTGGGTTCTTTTTTAAGGACTTCTAGTACAATGTTCTGTAAAAGTGATCAGATTGAATACTTTGTCTTGTTTCTGGTCTTGGAAGAAAAACATTTTACTTCTATCACTAAGTATGATATTAGTTGATGCTTTTTAATCAGGTTGAGGAACTTGCTCATGACTGGATGTTGAATTCTGATGAAATGCTTGTTTTGCATCTATTGACATAATCATGATTTTTATCCTTGATTTTGTTAATACGATTATTATTTTTGAATATTAAATAAACCTTGCATTTTCTCAGTCTCTGGATTCTCTCTGATTAGAATTCAATTATCTCCCAGGTCTTGATGAGCTCCAGTAATTGTTCATTTTAAACTACTCACTCTTTGCCTTGTCTCAACAACCCAGGTGTACTTTAACATCTCAAGACCCAAAGTATTCCCTATTGAGAGTTCTTTCTTGATGTGGTTTCTTCCTTTCTAGTACTCTACCTACAAATTTTGCTCTCCAAATTTTCAACTTTGTCTCCAAAATTTAGTGTGAGTACCATGCTCAGCTTGGGTTCTCTCTTTGAGAGAAGTTCTCTCTTTGAAAGAAAGGAATCATATTTCCCCCCTTCTCTCAGAGATAACCATCCTGAGCCTCTCGTTGACCAATGTATAAAACAGTTCGGTCATTTACTCTATTTTTGTAAAAGACTATGATTGCAATGCAAATCCAGTACTAGTTATTTCATTTTACCCAAAAGTCCAATTTCATCTTAACATTTAAAGAAACTGGGTTTAAACGGGAAATGTACTTCTTTTGGGAAATTTTTTCTCATCTTATAGGAAAAGAGTCCAGATTAATAAATGAACTCTTGTTAGATTTCCTATTCTAATTCACCAAATTCTATTCTGATATTTCAGAAAGGATAGTTAAGAAAATTTACATATGTTTCCAAAACCTTAGATTTTATTTTGAGAGTTGTTCTAACTGCAGTTTGACTAAAATAAGTCAAAAATACAACATATCAAGAGAGTAGATATCGCTCCCATCAAAACAACTAGAATTTTAAATGTACTTTATGGAACGTATACTATTTGGCCTATTTCCTTCATAATATATGTGTGTATGTCAGAACATGTCATTTACGCAATACATACGCATTGCCGTCCTTTTCTTTAAAAAGTTACAGACACCTGTTGGACATAGATACTTATTAGAGGAAGATGAGAATAACTTCTGTCTTACTATGCATCTTTTTTGTAGAAATAACAATAATTTCAATTATTCAATAACAAGTAACTTCTATGATTTTATCTTTCTTACTAAGAAAATGGATTTCATATAACCATTGTAAAAAACGAAATAGGATAGAAATGGAATTGAATTAATAGGGCAATACCATTTTCAAAATAACATACTACATAAAAAGTAACATATTTTAGTAGAAATACATAATTTAGTAAGAAACAATTCATCTTTTAATTAAATTGGTAAATCTACCAAATATTTCTGATTGCTATTCAGAAAGACTCTTCAGAGGTAACTTAAAAGTTTATGTATTTAATTGTAGTCATTTTTAATTTTTAAAAAATATTTTATTTATTTATTTATTTGAGAGGACTTGAGTGTGGGGAGGGGCAGAGGGAGAAAGGAAGAATCTCATGAAGATTCCCTACTGAGCATGAAATCCAATGGAAAGCTTGATTCTAGGACCCTAAGATTATGACCTGATCTGAAATCAAGAGCCAGATGCCTAACCAACTGAGCCACCCAGGTTCCCCCATTTCTAATTTTTGAGGAAAAAAAAACTTCTTCTGTTTATTTCTGGAATGTAATTTTCTTTTGGAAAGTAGAAGTCATTTTATTCTATGTAAAACTTTAACATAAGTTTACAAGTAGATGTGTTTAATGATGTTTATTTTGGCATTGTTTGAATTTGTGAAATATATAGAAACTGACAAATTTTCATAAGATAATAAAAAAAATTACTAAATATCTTTTAGCAGAGATTCTTTAAACAAAACATGGTGTATATCACACAGCAGCAAAATGATGCATCTCTGAGGATAGATTTTCAAAAATGTTATTAAGTGAAAAAGGGGTTTAAAAAGATATTTACAGTATAGTTATATAACTGATCAGATATCACGTAATCATGTTATATATTGGTATATGCACATACATATAATATCTATATATGTTACATATAACTGTGCTATCTATCTATATATATATTGGATGGCTATTCACCAATTTGTGTTTGCCTCCTGGGATGAGAATAGGGGTTTGTGGATGAATATAAAAGCAATCATACCCTTGCCAGTGATATTTTATTTCTCAAAAATTAAATTAATTAAGCATATATCCTAAAATCATAGAAATATATAAAATTCTATAAAATTATAGAATTGTTATAAAATGTTCTACTTTTCTGATGTTTCAAAAATGTTCCCATAAGCTATTTTTAAATAAATATATATTAGTTAAAGAAATTAACTCATGGAATGCCTAGGTGGCTTAGTGGTTGAGCATCTGCCTTTGGCTCAGTTCGTGATCCCGGGATCCTGGGATCGATTCCTGCAACAGGCTCCTCACAGGGAGCCTGCTTCTCCCTCTGCCTGTGTCTCTGTCTCTCTCTGTGTCTCTCAAAATAAATTAATAATCTTAATAAAAAGAAATTAACTTATTTTTTTTTCAAAATTCATTGAAATTAAAATTTGAGATTATACCTTTTAATACATCAAAATTGCTGATAGTTGTTCTTATTTCTGTTTTACTATTGTAAGATAAGCTTCTGTGGCAATATATTTTAAATTCTGTATAATTTATAGTAAATATTTTAATTATGCAGGTGAAAATACATTTTTTTGATAAGGAAAGACCCTGTTAATGTTCCAGAAGATATATGTAATTTGAGAAAGACTTTAAAATAAAACAAGGAAAAATCACTCCACAAATTCAGTCTCTAGAAGAGACATTTACAGTTAAAGCTTCCTAATAATTATAAAAAATTACCAATCTCAGCTTACCATCAAAGAGTTATTCCTTTCTGACATGTTTTGGGAACTGTATATATATTATTATTTCATTCTCTCAACAACTCCATGAAGTATTCCCAATTGACAGCCAGGAGAGGAAATTGAGGCAGAAAAATTTTAAGTAATTAGCTGAAAGCCCAAAGCTTTCATGCAGTAGAACCAGTATTTTAACTGAGTCTTTTAAAAACCCATATCATGCTCTCAAACACCACACTCCACTGTTCATTAAAATGCATCCAAACTAAAAAGCAACACATATTGAATAGGCAACTAGCTTATATTAGAGAAAAAGGATTTTTGGTTTTCCATATTTCCTCCTTTAGTCACATCTTTCTTCCAAACCTCAGGGGGAAGATACTTTAAGTTCATGGTAATTATTCCCTTGATTTTCTTTATGGTATTATCCCATTTGTTTGTTTCCCTAAATCTTAAAAAGCTTAGTTTTATTTGACATTTTGCATGAATTAAGCCATTCCTTATGTATTCCTCTGTGACTTGTTTATTTAGGGTTCAATTTTATATTCATTGACTATGATGCATGAATCTACAGTTCATTTTCACTAGACAAAAATTACATATTTTCACTTTAAAAAAATTTGCTGATGCTAAGAACGTTTTTATACACATCTCCTGTTCATACATACATTTCTTAAATAATGTATTTGTCCACAAGTAGAATTTCTAGTCATCAAATAGGGATATTCAACTTTAAAAGATAATGCTGAACTATTTTCACTTGCCATGATAGTAGAATCATTTTTACTCAAAACCCAATTTTTAGTCTCACAGTTTATTTTCATCAAAATTATGAATGTAAAGAAATTTATTCAAGTGCCTATCCTCTGACTTATTACGTGCTTCTGTTTCTCTTGATTTTGATCTTTTGCTTAGGAGAGGCAAGCAATAGATTTGTGCCCATAGAAGGAAAATTGCCAACTTGAGGATAAGTTTTAAGAGATTAACATGGACTTGGTTTATTTTTATGCTCAATATCTGAACTGAGATTGTGGGGGTTAAAAATCAATACTTGTCGATTTATTTTTATTATATAACATGTCTTATTACTAAAACATGTATTTCCTCATGTTCTCTCCACTGTTTATCTGTTCAAGAAGCAAGGGGATAGATAATTTCTCAAAATGGGAAAAGGACTAAAAATGATTTCCTGTATTTAATTTTCAAGAGTGTAACTATTTGACTGAAATATATTTTGCAATGCTTTAGACCAAAATAATGACTTAAATATGAATAGTTTAGGAATAGAAGCTGACAAGAAAAGCGAATTCTTTAAATGGAGCAGAGATTTGCCCACTTTTCAGAAATGATAAAAAAAGTTTTAAAATCACTTGTGCTCAAAAAAATAAATATAGTTATATTTGAATACTTTCATGGGTTATAATTGTTTGCTTTCTTATAATTATCATTACCTCTTGGAATGAATGCAATGTCTTTATTTTCCTGTTTGCCTTTAAAATTTTCATTATATCATTGATTTTTAACAATTTTTGTAATGTGCTGATATTACTTCCTGTCTTCATTCTACTTGACACTCACTGAGCTTCTTGGAATTTTGGTCCTATAACTTTTACAAAGAGAATTTTAAGCTATTCTTCACATTAAAAAAAAAAAAAAAAAGATTTGTTCACTTAGAGACAGAAAGAGAGTGCATGGGGGGTTGGAACAGAGAGAAAGAGAGAGAGAGAAACTCAAGAAGACTCTGTGCTGGGCACAGAGCCCCGGGCTCTATTTCACAAGCGATGAGGTCACTACCTAAGCCAAAACTGAGAGTTAGCCATTTAAAAGACTGCATCACCCAGATGCCCCTAATTCTTCACATTTTTATGATCCAACCTTCCTGTTCACTTATTCTGCACTTCAGTTACATGTACATTCATTGACTGTTTGATAGTGTCCCATGGATCATGTTGTTGTTTTCAGCTTCTATTTCTCTTTTATCCTACTAGTTCCCTCATTGTTTTCAGGTTTTCCTTTACATCCTTACATGTATTCAGAATAGGTATTTTAAAGAATTTAGTGATTCTAAAATTTCTGACATTAATAGTCTCTATTATTTCGAGTTTTGTTCTACTTATAGGTCACATATTCTGCTTCCTCCATTGTATAATAATTTTTAAGAACATTATGGATGCTATAGTATTTCATTTTTTAAATTTTTACTTTCTTCTTAGAGTATTAAATTAATTTACTTCCATATCACTTTGGTCCTCTATAGGCTTGTTTTTAAGCCATTATATTGGATCTAGAGTAGTCTTTGTCCTAAAACTAGATTAGCCTTTTTCTCAAGTTATTTACCTTTCTAGGGCATATACAAAATTGTTGGCAAGCCCAACAGATCTCTTCACTCTCACTAGTTGAAAATCAAACATATCGCCACCTTATGTGAGCTCTAGTATTTGTCCAGTTTACACTTTCCTAATAGTTGTTCTTTTGATGGTAAATTTGATTAAATGGTAAGTTGTCCTTTGTTTGACCTCTTGGAACCTTGACCTGAACATGAGTAGCTTAGTATATGATGAAATATTCAAGGGAATCCCCATAAAATTTCTGGAAGTTTAAAAAAACAAATCTCTCTTTTGTACTCTGTTTCACAAATCCCAGCTGATTCAATAACCTCAAACTCTAATATCCTTTTCTCATGATAAGACCATCATCCTCTGGACTTGCCTTTTTTGTATCACACTTTGGACACGACTACCAAAAGCCAGAACGAATACCTGACTTAATGTCAAAAACTGTGATGAATCTGGGATTCACCTTTCTTACAAGCTAATCAGTTGCCTTGCCATAGTTTCATGTGCTCATAGAAGAGACTAGTGTCCTTAGGTCAGAGACAAAACAATTTATTACTCATGGTATAGCAGACATAATAAATTTAATGTTCATGTGAATGTCTATTATCCCCCAAGACTAATGGGTATGACCCAGAAGTGGGCCAAGGTGGATGCTACACATGCGCTGAGTTTGTGTTAGAATTGAAGAATCCTGAGTGTAGCAAACCTCAAACTTTATATGGGATTTGCAAGTAAACTTGCCCAATTTTTGTCCAGAAAGGAGATACTATCACTTATTTCCAAGGCTATTTGTTAACAAATGTACTTGAAAAGAAGGATTGTGACAAAAGGTGTTAATATCTTTGTTGACAATGTGCAGAAATGTGAGACACCCAAGGAAAACTGACTCCCAACATTTGCTTTGTTTTGCTTTTATTAGGGAATACTATCCTGTGCTGCTTGTTGATCAAAATCTGAAAACCTTCACTTCCTAAGTTATAATTTATCTACTTTTATAGTTATTTATACAGAGAAACCAGTCAGGTAATCGTCACATCAAAGACGAAGTCCCAGTTAATACTGCTTTGAAGTTAGCATTTTAAAATAAGGTAAAGTGTATTTCAGATAATGATAAGTCTTTTGAAATATACAACAAGTTACAAGATATCCCAGGTATAGTATTTTTACATGAATTAAAAAGTTTAAATCTATTCCTTTCAATTTTTAAAATAAACATAAATGTATAAGTATGTATATATATGCACACAATACATATATATTATGCTTTATTAGATGTTTGCTAATTATGGCCTAGAAGTAGGAAATCTGTTATAGACCCACTAAAATTGTAATAAAAAACCCTACCTCTTTTCTTTCACAAAATGTGCATTAATATCCTGTCTTTTCTACCTAGCTCATCCCTATCCCTACTTTAAAACCAAACTAGGGGTGGTAGAAGGGGAGAAGGGCGGGGGGTGGGAGTGAATGGGTGACGGGCACTGGGGGTTATTCTGTATGTTAGTAAATTGAACACCAATAAAAAATAAATTAAAAAAAAAAACAAACTTGAGTGACTCTGTTTTCACAACACACAGCTTTGAGCCCTCAGTTTGAGTGAGATTATAAAATACTTTTTTAAAAAGATTTTATTGATTTATTAGAGAGAGAGAGAGTACAAGCAGGATGAGCTGGAAAGGAAGAAGTAGGCTCCCCACTGAGCAGAGAGCCCAATGTAGGGCTCAATCTCAGGACCCTGGGATCATGACTGAACCAAAGGCAGACACGTAACCTGCTGAGCCACCCAGGTGCCTCAGACTATAAATTTTTTAAGTGAATCTCATGGACACTAACATTTGAGAATCACTGATCATTGTGATGAAGAATCTTTACTGGATGTTAATGAGCAATACTGCATTTTAGAGACAATACAGAGAACGGTCTGGAGAGAAGATGATTAAAGGCAGTGAGAAGTTTGAAGGCAGGAGTTGACAAGAAACTGCAGCAGTGAGAATCAGATCAGCAGTCATGAAAATGTGGTTAGAGGTGAGTGACAATGTGAATGGACATTTAAGAAAGGACAATCAGCTGGGCTTAGGTATTCCTTAGATGGACAGTTAGTGAGAGAAAGGACTATAAGTTGACTGGCAGGTTTCACTTCCTAGGTGATACTATTTTGTCCAGCTATATACTTTCTCCAAAATTGATTATAAAATAACAATTTAATGTATTTGATTCTTCTTTTTCCCACTTAATTTTAATAGGATGATTATCCTAGGTGCATGCTGATACAACCTCCACACATTACTGAGTGAGAATAAATAGGCCAGAGACAACATAGTGACATTTTAACTCCCTCTTTATTCCCAGTGAGTAACAATGCTAGCTGAAGGAACTGGATATGAATTACCCACACACATAATCAAGCTATCAGCTTTCATAGTGGTGTCCTCATTTATAAATTCCTAAAACCCAGCCCCAAATCCTTTCCTCTTTTTCCTTTTGTCCCTCAATCGTCACTTCTCAGCATTTCTGCCATTTACATTCACAGGATAATACACTCAATTAAATTGTGTTAATCCTGCCCTAAATAAAACATGAATCTTATTAGCATTCCTTGCACTGGTGGTAGAGATTTTGAATTAATGCTGCCTACTGGAAATTTCTAGAAGCCTTAAACAGTGTATATGAAATTAAAAGGAACAGGCTGACATGCAAGCTCTTACAATGCCAGATTGCTGAGCTTACTTCCCAGGAAGTTAAAGTATTCCCCACAGATTTTATCAATTCTATTCTCCTTAAAACATCTACCATATTTCCTATACACTCTTGCCCTTAAAGAATTAAAAAATAATATTTCTGGTTACCACAAAAATTTTGGTCAAATGACCAGTTTTACCTTCAAGTAAAGACTTAAAGACTTTACATTATATGTAAAGACCAAACAAGTGCCTAAAGTTAGTGACTTTCAAAATATTTTAAGCCATAAACTACTTATTTGGATTAAGTAAAATATAAAAATCCAAACTGAAAAATATGAAATACGTAAATACAGAATATTTGGAATAACATTGAAAAAATGCTGTTGATTATTACACAGCTCATGCCAACTATCCAAGTTTTGCTGTAAAGTAAAATATCTAGGCAGCCTTAGGGAAATCATTTCCTAAATACCTAGAGGAAGGTAAATGTGCTTTCCTAACTTCAGAGAGTGTGTTTTCAAGAAAGGAAGTGCAAAAGCAATGTTGGGGCAGAGAGGCTTTTCTGAAACATGTAATCAGTAGGCTCTTTGGCCATAGGGCCCAAGTACCAACTTTCTAGTAGTCAAAAATTATCTGTGCTCAGTAGAAAAAGAAATGACTTTTGGGTCTTTTCCCAGTTGCTTTAGAATACAAAATGAACATAACTGTATGCTTAAATGTTATGAGTTGTCTAAGAACTAAAACCAATTTTGTCAACAATATTACAGCATCAAAAGGAAAAAAAAAAAAACACCTAAGGGTGACTAACAAATAACAAAAACAAAAACAAACAAAAAACACACAAAGAAACAAACAATAAAACCAGTACTAAACTTTCAAAGGTTAAAAGTCAACAGTTGCCTGGCATGAGAAGCTCACTTTTCTGAACCAGTCTCCTTAATACTTCAGTGAAGGGTTTATCCAGATAATCTCTGTTTTCACCTAAAGCTCTAAAACGCTTTGACACCTCATGACTAGATAGTTTTCTTTTCTTTTTTTTTTTTTTTTTTTACTAGATAGTTTTCTGCTAGGAAATAAATTCAGATTAAGCCACAATTTTAGCTACAACTTCCTTTTAACCTCACTTTAAATAATATTAATAAAATATTAATAATATAGGTAGAAGTGAATATTTTTAAATTAATATTAATATTAATATTTTTGTTTCAAGTTTTTATTTAAATTCGAATTAGTTAACACAGAGTGTAATGTTGGTTTCAGGAGCAGAATTTAGTGATTCATCACTTACATATAACACTCCGTGCTCATCACAAGTACCTTCCTTGATATCCATCACCCATTTAGCACATCCCCCACCCACCTCCCCTCTAGAAACCCTTGTTCTCCATTGTTAAGTCTCTGATGGTTTGCCTCCCTTTCCCCCCTCTTCTTTCCCCCATGTTCATCTATTCTGTTTCTTAAATTCCACATGAGTGAAATCATATGGTATTTATCTTTCTCTGACTTATTTCACTTAGTATAATACAGTCTAGCTCTAGCGAATGGCAAGATTTTATTCTTTTTGATGACTGAATAATATTGTCATACATAACAGAATACACACACACACACACACACACACACACACACACACACACCGTATCTTCTTTATCCATTCATCAGTCAATGGACATTTGGGCTCTTTCCAAGAATGGACTATTGTTGATGATGCTTCTATAAACATCAGGGTGCTTGTGCCCCTTCTAACCTGTATTTTTTTTTATCTGCTGGGTAAACAGCAGTGCAATTTCTGGATCATAGGACAGGTCTATTTTCCACTTTTTGAAGAACCTCCATACTGTTTTCCAAAGTGGCTGCACCAGTTTGGCTTTCCCACCAACAGTATAAGAGAGTTCCCCTTTCTCTGTATCCTCACCATCATTTGATTTTTCCTGTGTTGTTAATTTTAGCCATTCTGACAGGTATGAGGTGCTATCTCATGAATTTGATTTGTATTTCCCTCATGATCAATGATGTTGAAATGTCTACTCATGTCTTCTGCTTATTTCTTAAGTGGATTATTTATTTTGGGGGTGTCGAGTTTGATAAATTCTGTATAGATTTTGGATACTAACCCTTTATCTGATGTGTCATTTGCAAATATCTTCTCCCATTCTGTAGGTTGCCTTTTATTTATTTTTTATTTTTATTTTATTTCATTTTATTTTTTGTAGGTTGCCTTTTAGTTTTGTTGATTGTTTCCCTTACTGTGCAGAAGCTTTTATCTTGTGAAGTCCCAAGAGTTCACTTTTGCTTTTGTTTCCCTTTCCTCAGGAGACATGTCTAGTAAGAAGTTGCTATACCCAATATCAAAGAGGTTACTTCCTGTGTTCTCTCCTAGGACTGTGATGTCTTCCTGTCTCACATTCAGGTCTTTCATCCATCTTGCATTTATTTTTGTGAATGGTGTGAGAAAATGGTCCAGCTTCATTCTTCTGCATGTGGCTGTCCAGTTTTCCCAGCACCATTTGTTGGAAAGACTGTTTTTTTTTCCCATTAGATATTCTTTCCTGCTTTATGGAAGATGAGTTGACTCATCTTCATTTATGAAGTAAGTCCATTTCTGGGTTTTCTTTTCTGTTCCATTGATCTGTCTGTGTTTTTGCTAGTACCATAGTGTCTTGATGACTGCAGCTTTGTAATATAGCTTAAAGTCTGGAATTATGACACCTCCAGCTAGCTATGCTTTTCTTTTTCAAGATTGCTTTGGCTCTTAAGGGTCTTTTGTGGTTTCACACAAATTTTAGGATTGTTTGCTCTAGCTCTGTGAAAAATGCTTGTGGTATTTTCATAGGGATTGCATTAAATGCATAGATTGCTTTGGGTAATATAGATATTTTAACAACAATTCTTCTCCTTCCAATTCATGAGCATGGACTGTTTTTCCATTTCTTTGTGTCTTCCTCCATTCCTTTCATAAATGTTCCATAGTTTTCAGAGTACATATTTTTTACTTCTTTGGTTAGGTTTATTCCTGGGTATGTTAGGGTTTTTGGTGCAATTGTAAGTGGGATCAGTTCCTTGTTTTCTCTTTCTGCGATTTCATTATTGGTGTGTGGAAATGCAACAAATTTATATATGTTGATTTTGTATCCTATGACTTTGTTGAATTCATGTATCAGTTATAGCAAGTTTTTGGTGGACTCTTTTGGGTTTTCTACATACTGTTATGTCATCTGCAAATACTGAAAGTTTGACTTCTTCCTTGTCATCTGGATGCCTTTTATTTCTTTTTGTTTTATTTCTTTTTGATTCCTGAGGCTAGGACTTCCAGTATTACATTAAAACAACAGTGGTGAGAGTGTACATTCCTGTCTGTTCCTGACCTTCAAGAAAAAGCTCTGTTTTTCCCCATTCAGGATGATATTAGCTATGGTCTTTCATATATGGCCTTTGTGATGTTGAGGTATGTTCCCTCTATCCCTATTTCTTGAGGGTTTTTATCAAGAATGGATACTGTACTTTGTCAAATCCTTTTCCTGCATCTATTCGTAGAATCATATGGTTCTTATCCTTTCTTTTATTAAATAGTGTATCACATTGATTGATTTCTGAATATTGAATCACCCTTGCAACCCAGGAATAAATCCCACTTGATTGTAGTAAATAATTATTTTAATGTAGTTGGATTTGATTTGCTAGTTTCTTGCTGAGAATTTTTGTATCCATGTTCATCAGGGATATTGATCTGTAATTCTCCTTTTTAGTGGGCTCTTTGTCTGGTTTTGAAATCAAGGTAATGTTGGCTTTGTAGAATGAACTTGGAAGTTTTCCTCCCATTTATATTTTTTGGGACACTTTGAGAAGAATAGGTATTAACTCTTCCTTAAATGTTTGGTAGAATTTGCCTGGGAAGCCATCTGGCCCAGGATTTCTGTTTTTTGGGGAGATTTTTGAATACTCATTCAATTTCTTTGCTAGTTATGGATCTGTACACATTTTCTACTTCTCCCTCTTTCAGTTTTGGTAGGTTGTATGTTTCTAGGAATTTAACAATTTGTTCCAGATTGTTCAATTTGTTGTCATATAAATTTTCATAATTCTCTTTTATAATAGTTTGTATTTCTGTGGTGTTGGTAATGATCTCTCCTCTTTCATTGTGATTTTATTTGGGTTCTTCCTCTTTTCTTTTTGATAAGTCTGGCCAGGCGTTTATCAACCTTTTTAATTCTTTCAAAGAGCCAGGTATTAGTTTCATTGATGTGTTCTAATGTTTTGTTCTTATTTCTATATCATTTATTTCTGCTCTAATCTTTATTATTTCCTTTCTTCTGCTGGCTTTAGACTTTATTTGATGTTACTTTTCTAGCTCCTTTAGGTGTAAGGTTAGGCTGTGTATTTTATTTGATGTTCCTTTTCTAGTTCCTTTAGGTGTAAGGTTAGGTTGTGCATTCAAGATTTTTCTTGCTTCTTGAGGTAGGCTATGTGCTTACCTTTTACTATTGCTTTTTCTACATCACAAAGGTTTTAGGCTACTGTGTTTTCATTTTCATTTGCTTCCATATATTTTTTTAAATTTCTTCTTAAATTATCTGGTTATAATCCAGCATTCGTTAGTAGGATATTCTTTGACTTCCATGTATTTGTGGTCTTTTCAAATTTTTTTTTTGTGGTTGACTTCAAGTTTCATAGTGTTATAGTCTGAAAATATGCATGGTATGATCACAATCTTTTGTACTAGTTGAGGACTGATTTGTGACCCAGTATGTGATCTATTCTGGAGAATGTGCCATGTGCACTCAAAAAGAATGTGTATTCTGCTGTTTTAGGATGAAATATTCTGAATATATCTATTAATTCTATCTGATCTAGTGTGTCATTGTGTCTATGTTGATTTTCTGCTTAGATAATCTGTCCATTGCTTTAAGTGGTGTGTCAAAGTCCACTCTTATTATTGTATTGTTGTCAGTGAGTTTATGTTTATTATTAATTGATTTATTTTTTTTTTTTTTTTTTTTTTTTTAAATTTTATTTATTTATGATTGTCACAGAGAGAGAGAGAGAGGGGCAGAGACACAGGCAGAGGGAGAAGCAGGCTCCATGCACCGGGAGCCCGATGTGGGATTCAATCCTGGGTCTCCAGGATCGCGCCCTAGGCCAAAGGCAGGCGCCAAACCGCTGCGCCACCTAGGGATCCCCTATTAATTGATTTATATATTTGGGTGCTCCCAAGTTGAGGGCATAAATATTTACAACTGTTAGATCTTCTTGTTAGATAGAGCCCTATCATTATTATGATATAGTGCCCTCCTTTATCTCTTGTTACAGTCTTTGGTTTAAAATCTACTTTGTCTGATATAAATATGGCTACTCTGGCTTTCTTTTGACATCCATTAGCATGGTAAATATTTATTTATCCCCTCACTTTCAATATGCCGGTGTCTTTCGGTCAAAATTTGGTCTCTTATAGGCAGCACATAGATAGGTCTTGTTTTTGTTTTGTTTTTATCCACTCTAATACCCTGTATCATTTGATTGGAACATTTAGTCCATTTACATTTAGAGTGATTATTGATAGATATGAATTTAGTGCCACTGCATTACCTATAAAGTTGCCATTTCTGGAGATTTTCTCTGTTCCTTTCTAGGCTTTGTTGCTTTTGATCTTTCTTTCCCACTCAAAGAGTTCCCTTTAATATTTCTTGCAGAGCTGCCTTAGTAGTCACAAACTCCTTTTTCTCTGGGAAACTCTTTATCTCTCCTTCTAGTCTGAATTTCAGACTTGCTGGATAAAGTATTCTTGGCTATTTTCCCCATTCAGCAGGTTGAGTATACCATGTCACTCCTTTCTGGCCTGCTAAGTTTCTGGGGAGAGATCTTCTGCTAACCCTATTTATCTTTTCTTGTAGGTTAAGGTTTTCTTTTTCCTTACTACTTTCAGGATTCTTTCCTTATCTCTGGATTTCTCAAAAAAAATTATTAACCCTTTATTTTTTATTATTTTTTAAAAAAATAAATTTATTTTTTATTGGTGTTCAATTTACCAACATACAGAATAACACCCAGTGCTCATCCTGTCAAGTGCTCCCCTCAGTGCCCATCACCCATTCACCCCCACCCCACACCCTCCTCCCCTTCCACCCCTAGTTCATTTCCCAGAATTAGGAGTCTTTATGTTCCGTCTCCCTTTCTGATATTTCCCACACATTTCTTCTCCCTTCTCTTATATTCCCTTTCACTATTATTGGGACTTCATCAAGATAAGAAGCTTTTGCACAGCAAAGGATACAGTCAACAAAACTAAAAGACAACCTACAGAATGGGAGAAAATATTTGCAAATGACGTATCAGATACAGGGCTAGTTTCCAAGATCTATAAAGAACTTATTAAACTCAACACCAAAGAAGCAAACAATCCAATCATGAAATGGGCAAAAGACATGAACAGAAATCTCACAGAGGAAGACATAGACATGGCCAACACGCACATGAGAAAATGCTCTGCATCACTTGCCATCAGGGAAATACAAATCAAAACCACAATGGGATACCACCTCACACCAGTGAGAATGGGGAACATTAACAAGGCAGGAAACCACAAATGTTGGAGAGGATGGGGAGAAAAAGGAACCCTCTTTCACTGTTGGTGGGAATGTGAACTGGTGCAGCCACTCTGGAAAACTGTGTGAAGGTTCCTCAAAGAGTTAAAAATAGACCTGCCCTATGACCCAGCAATTGCACTGTTGGGGATTTACCCCAAAGATTCAGATGCAATGAAACGCCGGGACACCTGCACCCCGATGTTTATAGCAGCAATGGCCACGATAGCCAAACTGTTGAAGGAGCCTCAGTGTCCATCGAAAGATGAATGGATAAAGAAGATGTGGTTTATGTATACAATGGAATATTCCTCAGCCATTAGAAATGACAAATACCCACCATTTGCTTCAACGTGGATGGAACTGGAGGGTATTATGCTGAGTGAAGTAAGGCAATCGGAGAAGGACAAACATTGTATGTTCTCATTTCATTCATTTGGGGAATATAAATAATAGTGAAAGGGATTTTTCAAATTTTACTATAATATATCTTGGTGTTGGCCTGCTTTTGTTGTTTTTTTTTTTTTTTTTTTTTTTTTTGCTTTTGTTGATTTTGATGTGAGTCCTCTGTGCCTCCTGGATTTGGACATCTGTGTCCTTCCCAGATTAGGGAAATTTTCAGTTATAATTTGCTCAACTAAACCTTCTGCTTCTTTTTTCCTTTTTTTCTTCTTCTGGGATACTATGATATGAATGTTATTACATTTCACGGAGTCGCTGATTTTCCCGAATCTATAATCATGTTCTGACGTTTTCCTTCTTTTTCTTTTCAGCTTCATTATTTTCCATAATTTTATCTTCTACATCACTTTTTCATCCCTCTGCTTCTTTCATCCTTGGGGTCATTACATACAGTTGGTTTTGCATCTCAGTTACAGCATTTTTTAATTTTAGCCTGACTGGTTTTTAGGTCTTTTATTTCCATGCAAAGGGACTTCCTAGTGTCTTCTATGCTTTTTCACAAGCCCGGATAATATCCCTATGATTATTGTTTTAAATTTTGGTCAGATATTTTACTTATATCTGTTTTGATGAGATCCCTGGCCATAGCCTCTTATTCTTTCTTTTGGGGTGAATTCCTCCATCTTGGCATTATGTCTAGGACTCTGTCTTCTCTGTGTTAGGAAAGCCTGTTATGTTCCCTGCCCTTATGGTAATAGCTATATGAAGAAGAGGTCAAATATTGTCCAGGGCCTGTTGCTTCAGCAAGTGTTTCTAATGTGTGCTGTGTACACTCTACTGTTCTGTTATGGCTGTCAGGTCAGTAGACTTGATGTGTGTGGGTGTTATTGTGCTAGGCTTCTGGGGGAGGGATCCACTGCTGCACTGACTCTCAGGCACATTTGCCTCAGTTCAGACACACCTGCGCAGAGCAGGGGATGGGGCTTGTGTAAGTGGCTCAAGCTTCCGCTGTGGACACTATGCCACTCACTTAAGTCCATTCATGCTGAAAGATATGGGTACAAATCACTTTGGTCCAGTCTCTCATCCCCAGAGAGGGGAGTTCCTGATCATTGCTGTTCAGAAGTCCTCAGAGAAGAGCAAACAATCTCTCCTCATGTGTCCCAGCATCCCTTAGATCCTTGCTTTCACTCTGTATCTGAGTCATCTGCCCACCTGGTGGTACAGTGCTCCTGTGTTTTATCTCAGCTATGCTGGCTGGGTTTCAAAACTGCAAATTTTTTAGGGACCTGTGCTGATGCTTTGGGGGGAGGGGTGTCTTGCTGTGCTGTGGCTGGTGCCAGTTTGTCCCAGAAGGTCAGTCACACAAACATGCAAGGACTTGGAGTTTATGGCAAAATGCACCAAAAAGCAAGTATCCAGGTTAGCTGCCCTCAGCAGGTGTCTCTGCTCCTGTGCTGCTGAACAGGGCAGGACCATGGTGCCCGATGGCCCTTTTGTCCCAAGAGGAAGTGCCACCTCTTTCTAATGCACTGTAAGAAGGGAAACTATCTCTCCCAGTGTGACCCAGGGGATCTTCAGACCACAATGTCCACTGCCAGACCTCTGCCACTCTTCTCCACAGAAGCACCAATATGCCTGCCAGGCTGCACTCTGAGATGGTACAGACTTCTAAAACTTCAGTCTTTGAGCTCTACTGCTTGTAAAAACTTGAGATAATCAGCCCATTTCATTTTCCTCATCAGTAGTTTTGGGAAAGAGTTTTTTGTGCAATGCCCTATCCCTACTTGCTCTCTGTCTCTCTCCTCTCTGTTTCCAGGGCTCCCTCCTCTCCACAGCACTGGCAGTTTTTTTCTCCTTCAAATTATGCCTCTGCACCTCCTGCCTTCCACAGTGTATCCTCTTTTCTCCATCTAGTTGTGCAGTTTGTTCCCTCAGGCCTCAGATCAACTTCCTGGGTGTTCAAAATGATTTAATATCTACCTAGCTGTGTTTGAGGGACACAAGTACCAGGTCCTCCTACTATGCCACCATCTTAACTCCTCTTGACTCAATGAAATGTTAACAGTCTTTCATAAGTTGTCATAATGAATGCTCTTATTTGATTTCCTTAAGTAAAATATGACAGACTGGAGTAAGATAATTAATAATTTTAATTTGATACATGATATTAAGTTTAAACTACAATGTTGTTTCCAAAAAGAACTCCTATTTAATGGCCATTTACTCTCTCCTATTGCCACTTTAGTTCATTTTCTAAGAATAGAAACTATGTCACAGAACCACATCATTTCTACGCAATTTTAATACAGACTTCAAAATATATTGCTTTGATTCAAACACAAAGCTTGCTTTACACATATATTGCTTTGTTTTACGATGAGGTGTCAAATTTAAGGGCTCTCTAAAGAAATGTAAATAAATGTTATCAGGGAAGTATTACTTAGTCATTATGAATGCATAATATCCTTCCTTTTATGTTTACTTGGATATAAGAAATATTTCAAGCAGTTGTCATTTTTAACTTAAGTAAGTATACAGTCCTGGAAGACAAGATATAGAAAATTCTTATAGCTGAAACCAACAGCTGAGATATATACATCGATCACAAAAAGAGATAAAGTAATTTTCATTGTTTTATTGATTTATAAGTAGATTTCTTCCTGTCTTGGTTTATCTAAAATTAACTGGAAAAATTATGATCTGACATAATTTATTTTCTAAGAAACCTTGTTTTGAAAATATCACGAAGTATGCACCCTATAAAACATATTATTCTTAGATAACAGCATAAAGCACTAAAAGCGAAAAAAAAAAAAAAGCAGAAGCAGGTGGCTATGCCTGGGGAATCAGATACAGAAAGGAACAAGATTGGAGTCTATAGTGCATGGAGTCTAGGAAAAAAGGAAAACCTAAAAATAGGAAAATTCTTTTAAAAAAGTAATTAATACTGAACAGAGATGGGATGCAGAATCCAGGTGTTCTAGATGCATAGACTATTTATAAAAAACTATCCATATAACACATCAAGGCATAGTGTCTCTGTTATAAAGGGTAAACAGTGAAAAAATATTCTACAAGACATAGTTCTGGTTGTATAATATATACTTGCAACCTTAGTGGTAGCTAACGTTCTTTAAATAAAAAATAGCAATGAACACTTGTTCCCTATTTGCTATCGAAACAAAAAACAAAATAAAACTCAGAAGGCTCTAAATAAACCACAGAAAAATTAATAATAACATTGAATAAAGAGGTTAATCTCTTAGTAACTGTTATGAAACTAGTTTCAGAAAATAGAATATATAGAAGAAAAGAGAAATAGACATCTACATAAAATATTTGGATTTTCATGAGAAAAAGTCAATAGAATCGTCTTTAGGGGAACCCTGGGTGGCGTAGCGGTTTAGCGCCTGCCTTTGGCCCAGGGCGCGATCCTGGAGACCCGGGATCGAATCCCACGTCGGGCTCCCGGTGCATGGAGCCTGCTTCTCCCTCTGCCTATGTCTCTGCCTCTCTCTCTCTCTGTGACTATCATAAATAAAAAAAAAAAATTAAAAAAAAAAGAATCATCTTTAATGGCCAGTAGGAGAGGTGAAATTTATACTATTTATTAAATGCTTAAATGATGCTAATATATGCAAACACATGTGTATTAGTTTAGACTAGATAATTTCATAACAAATTATCCCCTAAATTCCAGTAGCTTAACCCAACAAGATCTATTTTTTGCTCACATAACGTGTATCTTGAATCACTGTGGCCTCTGCTATACAGAGTGACTCAGATATATAGAACACTTTGCCGAGATATCTTGACACTGCACCATCTGAAATATGTAGCTTCTGTGGCTGCTGGAGACTCTTGTATTATTAGCAATTAAATACTTTGTCCCAGAAGGGCATACTTTATTTATACATATATTTCATTGGCCTCCATTGGTTATTTGATACTACATAAATAAAAATAAGCAAGTGTAATCTTTCCATGTACTCAGTAGAGAACAATGGATATAGGTGTATATTAAGGCCTCTACCATGATACTTGGACTGACAGCAGTTAACAGTGTGGTAAAAGAATACCCAATCTGAAAAGTTGTGCTTATAGGCCAATAAATCCAGAAGGCAGGAATCCAATTTGTTTCGGATCATGGTTTTCAACATGGCCACTTTTTAGGTGCAATAAGAAACATAAGGAACACGTTACTTAAAAAAAAAAAAAAAAAAAAAAAGATTTATTCATTTGATGAGAGAGAGAGAGAGAGACAGAGAGAATGAATGAGAGATAGGAGCAGGGAGGGACAGAGAGAGAGAGAAAGAGAAATAATCTTAAGCAGACCCCAAGCTGAGCATGGAGTCTGACTTGGGACCTGCTCCCAGAACCCTGAGATCATAACAGAGCTGAAACCAAGAGTCGGATACAACCTACTGAGCCACTCAGATGCCCCAGGAACACATTACTTTTTAAACACATAAAAGATTAATGTTCTCTAACTATAAACCACATTACTTTCAGGAACAGAGAATTACTTTTATACTCAATGTAGGGCTTGAACTCATGACCCCAAGATCAAGAGTCACATGCTGTACCAACTAAGCTAGCCAGGCACCCCTCACCAGGTATTTTTCAAGTTGGAATATTACAATACATGTGTTTCTATATATACCTACTGCTTTAAGCTGAGATTAAATTACTCTTGATAATTTTTCTAATCTCATTTTGGATGGGCATGATTTATAATGTTGGCTCAAACAGTATAGTTTGACACTACAGTGAATATTTAAGTTAGATATAATTTATTAGAAAGAACTACCAAAAAAAGAGATTTTAATTAAAATCAGTCACTTTAGGTAATGGCTCTTAGATCTGGGAAGAAAAAAAAAAAAACTGACTCAGAGAAACCAACAAAATGTTAAGCAATTTAAAAAGACAAAAACCCATACTATCTCTTAATATAACTCAATACAGTCTGGATATTAGACATACTTTTCAATGTTTTTTTTTTTAAGATTTTATTTATTTATTCATAATAGTCACACAGAGAGAGACAGAGAGGCAGAGACACAGGCAGAGGGAGAAG
This sequence comes from Canis lupus dingo, assembly GCF_003254725.2. Lineage (NCBI taxonomy): Eukaryota > Metazoa > Chordata > Mammalia > Carnivora > Canidae > Canis > Canis lupus. The sequence continues at coordinate 4,597,526 of NC_064252.1, read as the reverse complement.
CAGGCTCCATGCACCGGGAGCCCGACGTGGGATTCGATCTCGGGTCTCCAGGATAGCGCCCGGGGCCAAAGGCAGGCGCCAAACCGCTGCGCCACCCAGGGATCCCCATACTTTTCAATGTTATACTAATGAAGGAAATAAAATATTTCCTTAATCTTCTATAGATAAAAAGAAATTTAATAGTTAAGATAACAACATATTTCTATTCTTTGACTTCTCTCCAATTCATAAACATAATTTTGATGTTTATATGTTTTATAGTTTTATAGTTACATTTCATATATGAATGTTTTATAGTTACATTTCATATATGTACTGTAAAATATTATCTGAAAGTAAAAAGAAATAACCTCATGTTTCTGTGAAACAGATGTATTTTCAGATTACAAGTTCTATTTGTTAAGTTTATAGGATAAGTGTTTTAATTTGCTTCCTCTAATGTTAACTTCAAGGTTACGGTTCATATTGTCAAAATGCTCTCCTCCACGCTAAGGGATTTTCTTAGATGAATGTATTTGTTTGGATATATAAACTCTATTGTTGTGATCTGATACTTTTGGAAGAGATGATCTGTGTTCACTTTTATTTCCCCATTTTCCTGGAGTATCTGAGCAGAAAGAGTGTTGCTGTTGTTTGTGGATGGTTAGGGTTTGATGGGAGCTCTTGGTGTCCATAATCTAATTGGAAAATTTGAGAATCCTCCTGCACATAAGTCCTGGAAGGGACCATAGGTGGTAGGTACTGACTAAGATATGCCCATTTTATATTCTGAAACTCTCAAGTAAACATTTACAAGATTTCTATCAGAGTTGCCAAAGACTGGCTGTCAAGCAACCAGTCAATCCCTAAGCAATAGTATGATTAACACTACCACAGTTGTGAGGCGGACTTGTCACATTTTTCAGAGATTTGGCTGATAATTCTGTAGTAAGGCCAAATGGATATAGAAATTTTATTACTAACACATTAGTTATAACTTATTAATTTATTGTTTATTCCCAAAGCAGAACACAAACTCCTCAAAAATGGAGATTCAGAATTGAGAATGAATCATGGTTGGACACTTGAATGAGTTTATTACCGATTTTATCTCTAAAGCCTTATAAAATTGTGACCTCGGGATCATGCCTGCTGTAATGGTTAATTTTATGGTGTCCAGACATTTGGTCAAACATAATTTTAGGTGTGCTGTAAAGGTACTTCTAGATAAGATTAACATTTACAGACTGAAGGAAGCAAATTGCTCTTCCTAATATGAATAAGTCTCATTCAATTAATGGAAAACTGGGATAGAACAAAAAAATTGAGTAAGAGGAAATTTCTGCCTGCTTGCTTTAGGTGGGACATTGGTATTTTTCTGTCTTTGGACTCAAACTGAAAAGTCAGCTCTTCTTAGATTTTGAGTCTTCCAGCTTTCAGCCTGGAATTTATACTATTAGCTGTACTGGGTCTCCAGCCCAGCAACTTCAGATTTTGGGATTTCTCAACCTTCCATATTTACATAAGCCAATGCCTTGTAATCTCTTTACATATATATTGGTTGTATCTTTGGAGAACCTGAGTAATAACATTTATATTGATTTTTGACAAGTAGGAGTGTAGACTTAAGGGCATAGTCACATGATAATCTACATATCTGATTTTTTTATGGAAACATTCTTGTATGAAAATACCTGCTAAATTTTGTGCCAAACATAGATTTTGCATATTGATCATAGATTCATAATTTCTGTAATCATTTGTTTCAAGATAATGTCTAATTTATATATTTAGATTCTTTCCTATGATTCAAGAAGTAAGGGTCCCTTCTGGAGGATTTCTTTTAATGTTTATTATAATTGTCAAGGAGAGCCTGAAAGATAAGTTCTGATGTGATTGCAGGCTGCTCTGGCAACATAGAAAAGTCTGATAATGGCAAAGGAACAAAGGGATAAAGTGTCAATAATTGGTCATAATACATAGTATCCGAGGAACCATGTACTGAACAGGGTAAGATCATTAGGTGTGTTCCAAGTGTACCAAGGTTTTTGTGCTTCAGGAATAATTATCGTTATTCCTATAATAACTACTGTTATTAACTACTGTTAATAACTACAACAACAACAAAAAAAAGGTTTTTGTACTTTAGGAATAACTACTGTTGTCCTATATTCATGTTCAGATCATCAGAACTGGTCTCCTTAAGGTGTAAGGTTCTCTCTTACTCAGGGGCCCAAAGCTAAAAATCAGAATTTTGAAAAATAGAATGTACAAGGAACTATTTGAAGCAGGTAGGTAATAGAAAAGTAAAACTCTTTATGGAATTATTTGCATTTAACAAATGGGGAAGCTGGATTTGTAACATTCAAACATCACCTGAGATACTACTAAAATAGTAAAAAAAAAAAAAAAAAAAAAAAAAAAGGAGCATAGAGAGGAAATGAATCAAAGGTGGGCTTGTAATCCATTGTTATTTAAATTAAAAATGTACCCTCTCCTTCACTTCCCTGTATCTCTCCTTCAAAAAACTGATCTGACTCCCTGTTGTTAGGTGCTGAGGAAGAGAAGAGTGTGGATTTCCATTCATTTCCTTCTTTCATCACTCTAAAACTGTTGTCTCTGGTTTCTCTATTTATGTTGGGCAAAGGGAAGAAGGAAAAGTAAAGAAAAAGAGCACAGTGTTACATTGAAAGTACTATTTGTTTTCTTATCAGGGCTCATGGATCCAGATATTGCTTTCTCTGTAGCTATTTTAATAACGAGGTGAGGTTCCCATTATAAAATCTCCCATTTGCTCTTCCCTTCTCTGGTTAGCTATTTACAACTCCTCATCAGTGCCTGGCATCTTATAATGAAACCTCCATAATTTCTTTTAATAGGATCATTCACAATTCATTATATCATCCTGAACAAGACTAACCTGAAGAGTCACCCAGTAATACTGCAAAGTCATAAATTAGTGTGCAATTAATTGTTAAATGAATGATGAAATTAAATGTAAATGGAAGGTAATGGACAGATTTTGAAACAGAAATACAATAACTACCTGGAAATTGATATTCCAGTCACATTTTATATATGACATTTTATTTGGAGTTTATTTTTTATCTAGCTGATTTTGTTGAAATTAATGCCTGAAAAAAAGTAAGCCATAAAATGGTAACATCAGTTCAGCCAAAATAGTTTTGAAATCCGTATTGTAATAAGACACCCCAATAAACCACACTTTTCCATGGGAGTATTTGAGAGCTGCCATTTGGCAAAATATAACTGTGATTACGGGGATAGTAAACCATACTTACAATTACAATGTGTAATTAATTTGCTAATTAAAAGAATGTTCAACAACTGTTGATAATAATGAAAGGCCATAGATCTAAAAATCAGTTCTATTCTAATAAACATTCAAGAAAAGACTAGTTACCAAAAGGAAGAAAGGAAGAATTGTGTGATAAATTAACTTGACATAATAAATTCTGGGTGCAGAAAAATTAGGCCAAAATTAGACCCGTCAAGCTCATCAAGCATATTTCAGTCCTGGGTATTAAAAATTACCATCATTTTGTACCACCTTAACTATTTCTTAGAAATCTTGCTCTGGAGCCTTACACTTTTGGACAAAATTACACCAATTAGATTTTTTTTTCCCTAGGTAAGGATAGAACC